>NW_005179120.1:87520-93707 GCF_000350225.1 Chondrus crispus | reverse complement strand
GCAACGAAGGCGGCGGCGCGCATTCAGACGCGCGTGCTTCGGGCGGGCGGCGCGGGCGGCGGCGGGGATGCGCATATCGCTGCGCGCGGGCGCGAAGCAGGGCGGCGAAACGCAGGGCGGCGAGGTGCTTCCGCCGCGGGTCGCGCATGGGTTGAACGGGAAGCGTTTGCGGGCGGAGATGCTGCGATGCTACGTGCGGCTCAGAAGACGCACGGGCGAAGCGCGCGGCCCTGGCCCGGGGGTAGCGCGTCCTGATTAGGCGGCGTTCCGCGCGATTCGCGCTACCCTCCGCCCGCACCTCAGCAACTGCGACCGATCGCGCTCCGGGTGGGACGCGGCGACGTGGGCACGTGGAGGGAGGGCGCGGTTTTGACTTGCTGTGGCGCTACGTGCGCTTCAGCGACGAGCCCGACATGAGGCCATCGGATATGTCCACCCTACCAAGGGTAGTAGACAAAACGGCAGTTGTGGGACAGCTAGTGGACAGAGGTGGTCCCATGTGGACAACTATTGGCCACGTGTTGGCAGCTAACAGCACTTGCAAATTTAGTGGACAACTAGTGACATCTAATTGGCCGTATGTGGACGTTTGCGTGAAGAGGTGCAACCTCAGTTGATGATTGTGGTGCCAGAAAGAGTCCGATGCCCCCTCGACCTCTGTGGGTCGGGGGGCGACGGCGGCTTTATTGGAGTGTGCGGGATCTTTGCCCTAATGGCAGTGCACTGTCTAGTGTGCTGTCTTATCTGGGTGGAACCGCAGTGTGTGGGAGCTCAGACAGGCCGAGCGTCGAACTGGGTTCTGGGTGGAACCACACTCCCCCGGACGCGAGGGCTGCTCTGCGTGGGGTGGGGGGGTTCTATTTGTATGCTGCTCTTGTGTTTGGTGTACAGCGTTGTCTTGAGCGGCTTGGTGAAGATATCCGCTTTTTGTTCGTCTGTTGGTATGCGTTCTACCTTGATCTGGCCTGTCTGTACTGTTTCGTGTAGGAAATGGTAACGTATGTCAATGCATTTCCGTCGGCGTGTGGCGCCTGTGTTTTTCGCCATTTGAACTGCCGCTGTATTGTCGATATACAGTACTGGTTGGTTTGTGCGAAGTGTCGTTTCGCGTAGCAGGCTGGTGAGCCATTTTGTGAGGGTGGCGGTCTCGGCGGCGGCTATATATTCCGCCTCGCATGTGCTTTTTGCAACGATGGGCTGTTGTTTTGACAGCCATTGCACTGGTGAGCCGTTGACAAGGGTAATCATGCCTGTTATTGATTTCCTCGAGGTTTCGTCATTTGCGTAATCAGCATCCGAATACGCTTGAATGTTGATGTGACTGTGTGTTCCTGTTGGCATGAGAATGCCTTCGGTCCTGGTGCTATGAAGGTACTGTACGAGACGTTGTACGAGTTTCCAGTGCCTGTGTGTTGGACGTTTGAGTGCTCTCGCTAGCGTGGTTGCGGCGTAGGCTATGTCCGGTCTGGTACTATCGGCTATGTACCTTATTTCCCCTATGGCTCTTCCGTAAATTTCTGCAATGTCCTCTCGGGTTGCTTCTTCATCGGTGGGGGGGTCGCACTTGATGCCGTCCAAGTATGGCGTTTTTTTGGGGTTGGCTTGGGACTGTTGTAGCATCGATACCACAGTGTCGATGTGGTGTGGTTGTGACAGGTGTATGCCTGCTTTGGTGTACTGTATGCACCAGTTGAGGTACTTGTCAGGACGTCCGAGTCGCTTGACTTTGTACTTTGCTTGTAGTACTGTGTACAAGTCGTCGATCAGGGAGCGGTGTGTGGCGACTGGCAGAAAGTCGTCCATGCTGATTCCGACGAGGATGAGGTGGCCTCTGCATTTTTTGATGAACATTGATGTGTCGGCGCGTAGTTGTGTGTACCCATTCTTTTTGAGATGTATGTGCAACTCCGTGCTATATATGTTCGAGGCTGCTGGGGTGCCGTATAAATTTCCTTTCAGTTCGCCGTTGCTGTTCTTATGTTTGTACGAGCCGTCGAACCGGGCTGGTTGCCAGACAAAAACCTTTTTGTGATGTTGGTAATTTTCGTGAAGGTAGGCGCCGGTGATGTCAAAATGTTCTACGACCATGTTCATCGATGCAGCGATTGCGAATAGAGATCTGATCGTTGTGCGGTCGGCCATGTATGTGGCGGTTCGGTCTGGGTCATAGTGCACGTGCGGGCGCATCAGGTCCCCTCAAATTGAACATCGTGCTTTCCGTGTGACATTTGCTGGTGTTGCGTCGTGTTTATATCTGTACGTCATGGTCGTCGGTAGAATGTTTTTTCGTTCGGTGGGAGGTGTTATGGATGTCCAGTCGATTGCTGCCATTTTGTCGAGTTGATCCAACTCACTGTCGTGTGCCGTTTTCCATTTACGGGCGTCCGGGAATTTCCGTGCTTGTCGGAGCGTTTTGGGGGCGGCTGAGGTGTGGTCGATCTTTGTCGGGATCGTGCGGGCCTTGCTGTGAGTGCGTTTGGATTTTTTGTGTGCACTGTGCTTGGCTTTGCGGTCTTCGATCTTTGTCGTTTTGTCGCGTGCCTGTTTTGTGCGTGTCGCTCTCTGTTGTGCACTGTATATTGCATTGGTGTTGAGGCAGGGGTCCCTCTGACGGTGGTATTGCTTGAAGTCGATTGCTCTTATTTTTGTGTAACGTCTGGTGTGTATGTTCTGCACACAGATGTGGTTTTGATCTATGCCGTACATGTATCTGACTTGCTCTGCCTTTTTGTGCAGCTTCGGCTGATTTGGTTTCAGTATGGGCGTGTAGCCCAATTGTCCGAACGTTAGTACTTTGGCTATTTGTGGTGGTTTGTTGTGCCATTCCGTGTACGGGATGTTTTCGATAGCGTGGTGGTACGTGATGTTATACTTGAAGACGGCATCGTTGAGCGCGTCCTGCCAGTGTATGGCGTGCAATCTGCTGTGCGATAGGGATGCACGGACTTTGTCCATTAGAGTACGGTTTATTCTCTCTGCTAGCGCATTTTCTTGCGGTGTGTAGGGTGTCGTCGCGCGGTATGAGATGCCTCGCTTGCGGAGTTGGTCCTGTACCTGTTTCGCCAAATATTCTTTGGCGTTATCGGTTACAAGGAGCCGAGGTTGTTCTCCGTTTGATGATGCTACGTGGTCAATGGCACTTATGATTGTTTGGGGGACTTGTGCTCGGTTGTGGAGGCAGTAGACCCATATGTACCTGGTTCTCGTGTCGATTACTGTGAGGAAGTAATTTGCATTGTGCTTCGACGTTGGTTTGATCGGACCACAGACGTCGGATGACAGACTGTGTCCTTTTTCTGCATGGTGTGTTGTCCGTCGATGTGGTCTTGTGGATGTTTTTCCATCTATACATCCGCTGCATGTCATCGTTGTGCTGGTGTTGGGCAGGCCGTGGGGCATGCCGGGTAGCAGGCGGCGTTTGGACATCAGTGCGATTGTTTTGGGGTTGGCATGATTTAATTTGAGGTGCCATTCATGCATTGCTTGTTGCTCTGGGGTGTGCTTGTGTATGCCAGTTGATGGTGCTGTTGCATTGCGGAGGTTGGGGGTTGGTCGTGGCGTCGTGCGGATTGGTATGCCTCCGCTGTTGGTGTTTGGCTTCGGTGTTGTCCTCTGCTGTGTTTTTGGGGAGGCGCTGGGACGTGTTTTTGTAATCGTGTTTTTACGTTGGTATGTTCGTGCGCCTTTGGCGGTTACGTCCGTATTAATGCGGTACTGTCCATTGCGAAAGTGTGCGGTGATTCTTGACGGTGGTAATTTGATCGGCTTGTGCAAGATGGCCTTGGTTCTCGAGAACGTGACATGGCCATGTGCTGCCAGATCGTGAACGGAGAGGAGGTTTTCCTTGATCTCCGGGGTGTGCACTGCTGGTACGGTGAATCGCTTATTCTTCTGTCGTATGGTGATGGGTCCCATGTGTGTAACAGGGGCGCGATGTCCAGTGGCAGTGGTTGTTAGTGTCCCGGTGCTGGTTTTCATACGCGCGTGGGGTGTGGCGGTATGAGTGGGGTTAGCACCGGAGTCCAGTATGTATGCGTTCTTACCTTCGGCCGTGCTGTTTTGGTCGTGCATGTGGGTTTCTAGTGCGGATAACCTCTCTTGCAACTCGTGCAACGTGTCGTGGGACTCGTCGGGATCGCTTTGGCCTGTGTACGCTGCGTTCGCACGTGTTGTTGTGCGTTTGTATTTGGTTCTACTCGCGTAGCACTGATCGGTGTCGTGCGATATGCTGCCGTGGTTGCTGCACCACGTTCCGCGATATCCTGCTGGCCTCTGGTATTGTGTTCTGCCTGGGCGTGCGCGTGGTTTGGTTTTGTGTGGTGCGTGGTGAGTGTTCTGTGTGGGGTTGCTTGCTGGTGGCTGCATTTGCGACTGCATGATTTGTACTTGCTGTACATGGTTCGTAAATGCGTTGATGGTCAGCGCGGGGTTCCCCGCCATGATCATAGCCAGTTGTCCCATGTCGGGGTTCTGTGCTAGTCCCTGGATCATGTATCGAACGGTCGTTCTTTCTTCGTTGATGTTCGGATACTGTGCTACTTGCATGCGATATCTCAGTTCGCGGTGCTTTGTGACGTATTCTGTGAGGTCTTGGCATGGGTGGTAGATTAGGGTCCTGGCCTCGGAATCTAACAGTTCGTGACTCTCGGTGCTGGATGTGCTGATCGTGCTTCTGATTATGTGGCAGATGGTGCATGGGTCATAGCGAAGTATGTGCGGTGGGAGCATCTTGACTACTTCGGTTGTTATGCTTTGCATTATCGCCTTGCGGATCTGATCTGTCTTGCGTTGGTTGATCACATCTGGTTCCTGCTCTGTGTCATTTGTTGATGGCGTTGTGAGCTGGGTTGTTGCGTCGATGGTTCTCGCATATATTTCAAGTGCGTCGTACCAATATGTATGGTTGGCGGTGTTGAGTCGTGGTAGCGGGCCGTGCGATGAGTTCTGTTGATCGGTCATCTTGTGCGTTCCTGTGGTGGGTGGCGTTCGCGTCACGTGTGAGAGATAGTTGTTAGTTTGTTTGACGCGGTTGGGAGGGTTAGTCTTGTTCCGCGGATCGGTTGGCAGTGGTGTGTGTGGTGCCCATAACCTGTGGTGCCAGAAAGAGTCCGATGCCCCCTCGACCTCTGTGGGTCGGGGGGCGACGGCGGCTTTATTGGAGTGTGCGGGATCTTTGCCCTAATGGCAGTGCACTGTCTAGTGTGCTGTCTTATCTGGGTGGAACCACAATGATGAAGCCAGTTCCTTGACGAATAGCGGACAACATTTCCCCAAGTTGTGTAGTTCCTGTCTCCAAATCGCCGCAATATTCTAGTGTAACAGTAAAACAAATTAAGTTAACACATAATCGAAGTCGGCACCGTAACATCAACACGGCGAAACAGATCATAAACCTCGCACCTCCCTCGCGGCGGGGGCACGTCAGCGGGTTGCGCGAGCGTCCGCTCGCGCGGAGCGATCGCACGCGCGCCGCCTCTGCGCGCGCCCGCCGCCCCGGCCTCCGCACGTGACGGTCTGCGCCGCCGACTCCGCCGCGCACTCCGCCGCGCACGCGTGGACCCGCTTCCACCGCTCCGCACTCTCTGCGTCCCGACCCAGAATCCGCCCCCACGTGCACACGCGCACACCGTTCACACGTGCACACGCGCACCCGTGTACACGCCGCACCGCCACCTTCCCGCTCCACGCCCCCGCCCCTCCCTCCCTCCCTCTCCGCCCGCCCGCTCCACCCGCTCGCTCCACCGCCGTCCACAGTAATCTCTCCTGCACAAGCGTCCCGCCCACGGTCTCGTCCTTCCCCCCACCCATCTGCGACTCCACCGCTCACGATCAACTCGAAAACACTAAACTCTTCACTTGACGCTTGGTCCCCTGCTTACCCAACGACTTGGTGTCATTCGCCATGATATCCATCAGGTCTTTTGCATCAACACGTCTCCTGGCTACACGCCTTTTCACTGCTGGGGCCAGTAATACACGCCGTGCTTTTTCTTCCTCAATCCCTCCACACCCTAAAACCGATCCTCACATCTCCACTTACATTGGCAACCCACGTTCGGTCCTGACGGGTCTCAGTTCGCTCATCCGCTTCGGAGCGACTGCGTACTTCATACAATTCTACATTTGCAACACCACGCTGGTTCGTCTTCCCCATCTTGATCTTCTCGCCTTCATCCTCGTCATCCTG
>NW_005179120.1:78101-87356 GCF_000350225.1 Chondrus crispus | reverse complement strand
GCGATCAACACCCCCCCCCCCCCCCCCGGCGCGGCCTGCCGCACTTGCGCGACGACTCGGTCGTCTTCGTGTACGAATTCTACGCGCGCGTTCCGCACTACACCCCGCTGCTGCGCTACGCTACTACCGCGAGGTTGCGCGCGTGCGGACGACGGCCCGCTCGACGAGCCGCAGAGCCTCCAGTACACGGGTGCCAGTCCGAAGGAATGAAATACCCGAATGAACCACACACTCCGCAAGCGACCCTGGGGGTATGCTGCATCGCGAATCTAGCGAGCTATGCACCACAGGGCCCCGCCTCGAGACGTCTGTTGCCCCAGGTGCTACTTCTAGTATCGCGTCCGGCATTGCGGTTGCAGTAGTCAAGACGGATACAGCATTCGACGTTAAGCTGCATGCCAACAAGGCAACGCCTTCAGTATCAGCCGCAGTTGTAGAGCAGAACAAAAAGCCTGAGCTCGTGCTAGTGGAGAGACCTGACTCGGGAAAATCCTCGCCTCGTGAAACGAGCAAAAAAGCCGAGTCGCGATCACGTCCTTACGTCCATAAACTTCGCGCAAGTGGTCTCAGGATGAATCTGGTCGTTTATTGGAGTATGCTACATTCCAGGACTCGCCAGAGCCGATATCGCTGCGAGCATACGAAAGCAGGGCGATGACGTGCAGTGAGCGTATGCGAAAGGCTCTGGTTCATGACAAGCGAGTGAACAAGGACGTACTGCGTCTTTTTGAAGAGAAAGCAGAAGAGGATTGGACACGGAACCCAGATGTGTTGGAAGGCTTCTTCTGGGAGATTCTACACAAAGGCGTCAATGGCAAGCAAATAGCTATGAATTACGGTGTTGACGTAGAGACTGAGGGGGCATACAAGGGCGAGTCGTATGTGGAATGGTACGGCATGCATGATACTGGTCGTGTGGTTAAAAAAGAGAAGCGCCCTGTACCGGGAGGCAAGAAGGAAGCCTCCACGGCTGAAGCCACTGTGACCAGCGCCCCAGCCAAAACAGAAGACACCATCGATGATGATGAGAGAAAGCATTCGAATATTGGAAAGCCCTCTGCACAGCGATGCACGAAACGAAAGCGAAAAGTAGAACCCTCTTTTGCCGACTTTCCCGGCCCCAAGTGCCATGTCGGCAATCTCAACGTGGAAGGTCTTTTGCGTCACATGCTGCGTATGCCGGGAGTGAACCCCTCAATGTTCTACGTCGGTCACATGTTTACGCGATTTTGTTGGCACACCGAGGATGCCTTTTTGAATTCAGTTTCCTACCTTCACCGCGGAAGCACTGACAAGAATTGGTACGCTATGCTTCCGAAATACGCAGAGGCGTTCGAGACATTTGCTGCCGAGAATATTTTCAATGATGGGCTGGCCAAGGACTAGCCTTAGCCTTCTGCACAGAGATCTCTGATGTGCAAGACAACCATGTTTGATCCGAGGGAACTGAAAAGCCGCCATGCCAAGCGATCGGAACCATGTGCCTGCCACCCGACGAAAACGTCACACTTTTTTCGATCTCTGTGGCAAACAATTATGTCCTGCTGGATTTTTTGAAATTATCCGCCTGCACTGTTGTACCCTTCGGTACAACGTGCCGGTGGCCGCGAGCATTCCCACGCACAGAGAGCGACTTTCAAAAATGTTTTGAGCTTCGGGTGTGGGACGTGGAGACGGGAGCACAAGTCGGGGACGCGTTAGTTGGACACACGGATCGCGTGGTTCGCGTTGTGATTAATGGGGACGGAAGACGTGTGGTATCTGGATCCCATGACGGGAGCGTGCGGGTGTGGGACGTGGAGACGGGAGCACAAGTCGGGGACGCATTAGTCAGACACACGGATCGCGTGCTTAGCCTTGAAATTAGTGGAGACAGAAGACGTGTGGTATCTGGATCGCGTGACATGAGCGTGCGGGTGTGGGACGTGGAGACAGGGGCACAAGTCGGGGAGGCGTTAGTTGGACACACGAGTCTTGTGGATAGCGTTGCGATTAGTGGGGACGGAAGACGTGTGGTATCTGGATCGCATGACATGAGCGTGCGGGTGTGGGACGTGAAGACGGGAGCACAAGTCGGGGACGCGTTAGTTGGACACACGGGTCCGGTGGATATCGTTGCGATTAGTGGGGACGGAAGACGTGTGGTATCTGGATCGGAGGACAAGAGTGTGCGTGTGTGGGACGTGGAGAGAGGGATCACACTTCATATCCAAGAATTCGGGACGCGGTCCTCAGGAATCCTGAGGACAGCAGACTTGGGGACTGCCTCTCGCGCAGGACGAAGATCACAAATATTTTCAAGGAAGGGAGAAATTGTGCAAAGGCGAGAGGATGGGTCTGAGGCTGTCTTGGCCCAGTTGGAGGGTCGAGCAGTCTTGCAAATAGACCACGATCATGGGGTGGCAGTCGGATGGTCGGGTCATCTGGTTGCTATCATGAAGCTAGTGGTCTAAGTTGCGGAAAGGGATAGACGCTTGGCGCCCGAGACATTAGTAGTGCGTTGCAACTGTGCACGGTAGTAGTGGGGAAGGTTTTTTGTTTTGTTTTGTAATGAATGCGTGAGAAGCTTGCTTCACGGACGTGCAGTCCATGTATGTGTATGTATGAATTACCGACCTGCTTCCCTTCATCACTGAGTAACAAATATAGGGGTGCGAGCGGACCTGACGTGTACCAAGTGTTCCATCGGGAAGGCTTGTGATCCACGCAGACAGACGACTAAGAAACGATCACAGCGGCATCAAGCGTTCGGACAGAAGCGACAGAGGTGCCACGCCGTAGCCTGGCAGCACTCTGAAGATATTGTGATGCATTGACCCAGGTGTGCACGCACGGTGCGCACGGATTCGGGGTGGAGGTTGGCTGGGAATTGAAAGGATGGGAATTGAAAGGACATGTGTGTTTCTCAGGTGCGCTTTTGTGCTCGCGGCCTCCCTAACGGCGACGTCCTCATTCACGGATGTCACCGGCATGATCGCGCCGGGCACGGAGGGACCTTGTGACCGCAAGAGTATTGGTTGCCTCGCGACGCAGATAGGATGGGCGCGTGTGCGGAGGGCGTGAACGACGGCGGATTTGACAGCGACGGGCGGGTGGGCGACAGGCGTGGCCGCGGTTGAAGACGGGTGTACAAGTGGACAGGGTTGCTTCGTTCGGAGTGTGAGGGATAGTTTTGGTGAGGTGAGGTGGGTAAAGTAGAGGCAGTGGGGAGGCGAGAAGGCGAGTAAAGTGCAGTGGAGGCGAGCTTGTAGGCGGGTCTCGCATGGGACGTTGAAAGCGAAAGCGTGGTGAGCACTGTTGTCGTTTGAGGGTGCCCTACCGCCCTGCGAGGCTCAGCGGTGCACACTGTGCGCGGGTTGTGCGAGGAGCTTCCATCTCCATCCTTTACTGCATTATTCGTGATGATGGGAGGCAAGGTGCAGACACGCGCCCACGGTGGTAAATCAATGTTGTGTTGAATAGCGTTCCATGTCGTAGGAACGGGGCAGGGCATGAGGGATTGTGGTTAAAGGGAGTGCCCCCTGGCCAGGAGGCATGTGGGGAGGGATGTCCAACAGGGATTCAATGCTGAATTGGTACATGTGCACAGGTGTCCCTCATGTCAAGCAAGACATAGCGTGCGGGCACTGGCTGGCATGCGGCACGCTCGAGGTGGAAGGGAGGTAGAAGGGAGGTGGAGGGCAACATCGTCTTTTCTATTTCGGCGTGAATAACTTACCCTTCGGGTTTGGGAGAGTAGACGGAGAGTGCCATGTAAAGTTTACCTTTCTTGGGCAACGATGCAATTTGCGGGCAACAAGTCATCCACACTTGTCCACGTAGCGATCCCCCCAGCGAGACCTCGCGGCGCCCCCTCGCACCGGCGCCACCGCCACCGCGCCCAATGCTGCGTCGCGTCGCGTCGCGTCGCGCCGCGCACGCACCGCCGCTCGCGCCCGGCGACCTGCGCCCGGCGACCCGCGCAGCTCCGCTCGGCGAACGGCCTTCCCCCGCCGCAGGACGCCCGCTCGTATGGCGACCGAGACGCTGTTCTATGCGGCGAACGCGCGCGCGGAGCGCTTGTGCCGGCTGCTCAGCCCCGCGTGACGCTGGAGCTGGGGCCTGGCCTGGTGATGCTCTGCCACGGGTTTGCGTCGAGCAATTGTGGCGCATTCGTGACGACGCTGGCGGTGGTCGTCTTGGCGCGGCTGCCGGCGGGGCATGGCGGGGCGTGGTTCGACTCCCTGATAGAAACGTCAGGACGTACCTTCTTCATATTTGGGGTACGGAAAGTACTGAGATTTGAAAGGCACTGACAAGAAGATTTATTTAGTAAGTGTGGAAGATGGCACGCAAGTACCGGAACCCATGAACTGTAGAACCAGTCCGTGAGTGCAGTTGATGTGGCCGTGACAATGTCACAAGCCAGTCGTTTCGGTCTTGGGTAGCTAATAACGCAGCATGGGCGCACCATCCTCCGGGCTCGATTTTGGGGGGGGGTAATTTTATCAATGCATCAGGGGTGCGCTTACAGATACACTAGCAGATAGGAAGCTGAGTTACACTTCGATCGGATATGAGATGTCCGCGACGTGTGTCGGTAGGCGAGAAAGGATCGCAGCAGCGACAGTGGACCAGATGGCGAAGCTCAGGCGTTGGTGGATGCGGGCTTGAGCGGAGGCAATGGTGCAAGAGCTCCGAAGTGCTACTAGCTTCGCGTGTTCATGGATGACATGCAGTGTAGACTGTGAGGGGGCGCCTAGAGTGTCAAACGATAGTGGCTGAAAGTGCCAGTCTAGGGGTGGCGGAGGATGGTGATCGTCAATGAGCAGGGTGGATCAAATAGTCCGCTCGAGGGCCTGACGCTTGCGAACGTCAGCTGCTTCTGCAGCTCCCGCAGATTGGCGGGCAGCGGGATACATCATGCCCCTGCGGAATGGACTGCAGATTGTGACGTCGTAGGCCGTAGGTTTGTCACAAGGGAGCCCTGGGGCAGGGGGGGACGGTTGAACGAGGATATCGGCCGGTCGTGCAGCAGAGTTTGGTAACAGGAAAGGGACCTCGAGGGAATATGCAAGTCCAGCCCCACGGAACACGTGTTGTGCGAAGATATTTCGGACGGTATTGCGTCTGTGGACAAGTCCGAATCCATGGCTACAGATGGTCGCGTGATCCCCTCGAGGGTCGAGTGGCTTGGAACAATGTGCGAAGCGCAATGGCGAGATAGAATCGAATGTGATACGAGCGTCCAGATAACGGCGTAGCATGGTTGACCAGGTGGCGTTATGAATGCGGGAGATGGCAGCTGCGTGGGCAGTGAGGAAAGATGTCGCGCCAGGAGCGAGGGGAGAGCGAAACCGTACCCTCCGACGAATTGAAGCTGCACTGTGCTGACGAGGGTCGGGAGAGGATTGCCAAAGGGGTTTCTCCCAGAACCAGCTGGCCGCTGCGCTATGCTGCGCCTGAAGTAAAAAGGTATGTATGCGTTCAGGACGCGCTAGAAGTGCGGTAGGTTCGAGGCAGCCAAGATCCGAGGATGTAAGGGAGAAGTGAGGTGGTTGTACGGAAGGAGGTAAATTGCCGAGAACCACCCTCAATGATGTTCGTGCAAAGCGCTGGTATTGCCTGAGGTTGGGAAACTGGGGCCCCTTTAGTCGTACCGGGGCGGAGTCGATGAGACTTGCAGCGTAAGAGGCGTGTGAAGTATTGGCCAATGATGTGAGGCCATGTCCCCCATGAACGAACGGCAATCGGACTTGAGCAGCCAGGCTCGGTGAAAGAGTAACACTATTGAAGCGCTCGTATGCCTTCAGCTGATCTCTATCAAATTGCTGTGCGAACGAAAAGGCGAAGGTCGGGGGTACCAGCCGGAACAGATGCTGCATGCGACAGGCGGAAGCGGAGACCCGGTGTAAGTGAAAGCGTACGCGGGCCTCTGGGATGTGGTCCAGGTGGGCGAGGGCGGAATTGCAGTTTTGCAGTTTGCGGGTGATGTACTGCGTCATGAACGAGTCAGACCCAATAGGGGCCCCGAGGAGTTCCAACCCGCCGTCTTCGATGACGTGCAAAGGGGCAACAGTGGTGAGAGGAAGCAGGAGGTCTGGGGAGATGCTGGGCCAAAAGACACGTGTCTTAGCTGGGTTGAGGAAGAACTGGTGGGTTGGTCCTTCTGTGTTGAGGATTTTAAGAGCTTTGGCAACTTCATCGATACGGCCGATGATGGTACCGTCATCTGCAGACCAGCGGTTCATAAGAACGTCACATTCGTGCGAGATGCGGCGGGCGAGAGGCTGAAGAGCGAGAGAGAAGAGGAGCATGCTCGCAGGGTCTCCCTGTTGCGACCCTTCTCGACTGACTAGCATGGTGGGCGGGGACGAGGGCAGTATCAGGGGGGAGGTGGTGCGTGCATAAACCATGTCAAGAAAGCGGGACAGGGAGGGTGCTCTGGTTGGGAGCTGGTCCAGCACTTTCTGGCGGGAGAAACGGTTGAAGGCATTGGAGGCGTCAATTGACACCATGACGTAGTGTGGGTCCCTTCCATGCCGACGAAGTAGCATCCGGGCGTTGTGTACGATAGCGTCCATGCCGTTCGGAACACCATTGGCTAATTGTTCAGGAGCGAAGTGGTCACGGCAATCCTCAATTGCGGCTGGAAGGAGGACTTTCGTGACGAGTCGACGGATGCTTTGTCCAATTGCAATTGGGCGAATTTTGGCCGGGCGTGGCTGTGGGGGCAGCAGAGTTGCGGCACTGACAATGGGGATGGTGCAGGGCGAAAGGGAACCACGGGCCAGGCGGCTGACGATATTTGTGAGCGCGGAGATGCCGGTCACTCCTGCTTCGGGACTAATTTGTGTGTGGGCAAGGAGGTGCAGGAGCTTGGGCGACATGCGGTCTGGACCGGCGGCTGAGTTGGGATTGAGGCGCCTGACGGCACGGAGAACGGATTGCTCCGAGACCTCTGGCGGCCGTGGTTGTGCGGAGGGCGGCAGAGGCATGACGGGGACAGGAGGGTCGGGGTGAAGGGCTTGCAGTGCTGCACCCGTGGCCGTGTCGTTGAGGTTGGCGAGAGGAGGGTTGGTGAACGTGCGCATCGCCCGCCCGTACTGGGCTTGGGAGGCTAGCCGCATGGCGCGAGCGGCTTGCGCGGCGCGAGAGCTGTGGGGCGAAGGGAGCTTGGAGTGTGTGTGCTGCCATGCCCGCCGTGCTTCGTGAGCATGAAGGGCTTCTCGCCACAAGGTACCCCATTCGCGACCTGTGCCTGCCCTACGTAGGCGGAGACGGAGGGCGTGCATTTGACCGGGCGAGGAACGCCATCCGGGCTCTCCACGGAAAGCTTTTCGGAGCACAACAGTAGGCAGCATGTGAAGGCGCATAAATGCTTGATGAGTGGCGTCGGAGGTGTTAGCTGCTGTGGCAGCGCGCACGAGGCGAATTAGAAGTAGAACCGTGCTATGCAGGCAAGGGCCAGGGATAGAAGTGAGAATGTCCGAGGGCCGGATCGGGGTCGAAAGGAGTTCGTGGACTGACGGCAAGGGGAGGGGTGAGGCGTCCGGGAGGGGGAATGGTCGGTTTTCAGGGGAGGGCGAGAATGTATCTGTCATGGATGGTGGAAGGGAAGCGCTGTGAGAGGGGGCCAAGGGGTCGGCGGTGGGGCTATCTGAGATCATTGGTCCAGGGGAGAGAGTGCTGCGGCCTCCTGAGAGGGAGAGGCGCGCTTGGGAGGGGGGACTGATGCGCTAGTGGACAGAGCTCTTTTGATGCGGGGCGGGCCGTTAAGAGCCGAGACAGGGGGCCAGTGGAGAGGATGAGGTGCATGGTGTGCGCTTTGAGGAGCAGGAGGCGAGTGTTCGGGCGACGGAGCGGCATTGTTGGGCTGGGCGGGGTGGAGGTCACTTTCATTGACCGATGTGGGGAGGGGAGCTACAGTGGCGGTTGGGGTGGTACTCAGGGGCGCCAGGCGGTATAAACTTGGCGGGGGAGTGGTGGCGGGAACGGGGGGCTCGGTGACAGCGGTTGGAGGCGGCGGGGGCTGAGAGGTGACGGCGTCGGCGGGCGAGCGTCTCGTGGCACGGACCTTGGTAGTTTTGTCGGGCATGCTGGCATCTGGTGCCGGCCCTGGGCTGCAGAGGGGCGCAGCGGGGGCGGCGTCCAAGGCCGGGGCAGTAGTATGCATAGGGATCGGGGACGCAGCGCGCGAGGTCGCCGGTACAGGGGGCGACGCAGATTTCCGAATGCACGGTTGTGTAGGTGGGCTTGCAGGAACGACGGGCACTGCGGTAGCCGTTGCGGTAGGTCGACGGGAGTACCCGTCGTTCGAGGCTGCGGCGAGTGCCGCATAGATAGTACGGGAGGTGTGACGGAGTGCCCCGGCGAGGGCGGTTCGAAGACGCATGGGAACTGAGGTGGGGGTACTGCGACGTAACAGGCGTTGCGACTCTTGGGCGAGGCGGCGGGCTATTACAGCCGCGGGCGAGCGGTCCAGCGTCCTGACGAAAGTAGAAAGCGGTACGGGGAGAAGTTGGAGATCCTCGTAAATGAGGCGGGTGTGAGCGAGGATGCGCGTGAGGATGCCGAGGTCTGAAACAGCGAAATATATGTATGTCCATTTACCCGCCCCTGGGATGATGACATGGGGAGGGAGGGAGGTAGTGGCGAGGCGGCCACCGAGGCGGAGGGCATGTTGGGTTGCAGAAAAAGAGGCGAAGGATCCAGAGGGGGAGGAGGTGGGGGCGACGGCGAGCGCGGTAATTGCGGGAGCAGGCGCCTCGGGGGCGCCTGTGTTGGGGTCAAGGCGGACGGGGAGGCCGACGGTGCGGAGGAGGTCGTGTGCGGCCTTTAACTCGGTGTGTGTGGGTGGGGTTGGAGCGGAGGCCGGTTGATGTGGGGTGGGTGTGGCGCTCGCATGGGTGGAGGCCCGCGCATGTGCGGCTGGTATGGCTAGGATTGGGGGGGCGGCCAGCGCATGTGCGGCGTGCGCGGCTGTGGTTGGTGCGGCGACCAGGGCGTGTGCGGCGGCTAGGGTAAGAAGCGGAGTACGGGATTTCACTGGGACACTTGGCAGGTGAATGGTCGGGGGGGAGACGAGGGTGAACATGGGCGCAGAGCTGGAGGAAGGGCTAGAGTCAAAGCCCAACTCGCCGTAGCGGGCGACGGAGGCCCAGGAGGGTGCGAGGTGGGGGGGGACACGGCGTGGGTGTGCTGGGGAGGACGGGGGGTGCGCGGTGCGCGGAGGGGGAGGGGGGAGGGGAGCGGCATCTGCTTAGGGCTGGCGGC
>NW_005179120.1:0-77556 GCF_000350225.1 Chondrus crispus | reverse complement strand
GACAGGTTATGGGCCTCATTCTACTGCTGCGCACGCGAGTTCGAATCCCACCGTACACCTCCTTCCCACACTACCTCTCACAAGCTCACACGTCAACCACCCGACGTCGATAGAAGCAACCTCTCACAAGCCGACACGTCTCACACCCGACGTATTCACATGACGCCGAAAACCCATTTTCATCAGGTTTCAAGGCCCACCCCGCACTGTAAGACGTCATCAACACGCATCAAAAACCTTCAGGTTCAGGGTAAACCTGCGCTCATACTTTCAAGTTAATCCGGCAATCCTTCTCATTGAGTCACTCACATACGAGTTCAGGGGGACTGTGGTGATTCCTTCAACTCTTTCATTGAACTTGTCTGCTCATTCCCACTTTGCGATGCTTCCTTCTCTGCTGATTCCTTCATATGACTCCCAGTCATTCCTCTCTCATGTCTTTAGCCAACGGCACCTCCCCTTTTGCTCAGTGGTTATCATTCCCTGCATGACAGCATTCAGAACAGTACGGACGCATATGCGCAAGGACCGACAGGGCCAAAGCAAGAAATCTCCGGCTCGCTACCTCTATATCCCTGTCGGTCTATTCCGTCACCACCAACTCCGAATGACTTGCCATCTTCAATTTTCGCACTTCGCCTTCCTGCGAAGCGGGCTAGAATCGTCCCGTTCTAGCGTTGTTGGATGCCTACGAAACGAAGCACGCCGCAGGTACAGTTCTCTATGGCTCTGCGCCGACGAGCTGCAGCTTCCGCACCCGGTCCCGAAGAAGATATGAGGCTTGATTACGATTCTTTGGGTACTGTATCCATCTCAACGTTAGTGTCGTCTGCTCAGGACGTGCTGCGGGACATTATCTCCTCTGCTCCACCGGGTCGCGTTTCTTTGCCTCCCTCTACGACGCGCGACGATTGTCTCTCGGCCGTCCTCGCTCTCCGCGATGACGTATTGGCCTCTGCGTACGTGCCTGCGGCCCAGGACTCCTCTTCGTTAGAGAAATTGGTCTCGATGACAGCGGAAGACATTATAGAACTCGAGAACGTAGATTCCGAACGTTTAATTCCTCTAATGCATTCTGCTGCCCGGCACGACCCCACGCTTGCGACTGCACTTCCCGACGGTGCAGACGGTGCAGTTGCGTCCATGACTGCGATGGTGTGGAAACTAAGCGCCACAGAGGAAGCAATTAATCAAGTCCGACTACAAAGGACAGGGGCTGCGAGAGATGGCCCTGTTTCTCCCATCAGTCGGGATAGAGCTCAAGTCCGCCAGGGTCGATCTCCCTCGCTTCTTACGCGTCTCCAAGCAAGTCTTTCAATGCCTTCTTCTGCCCCCCTACACGGAGCCACTGCACCTATATCTGACGAGCCCCCTCCGAAGCAGCGTCGCATGTTGTCTATTGGCGGCGTTCCGGTTAGAAAATCGACAACTATTCCGGACTCAGAAGACGTTGGACAGGGTTTTCGTCAGGGACTCGGCGGTGGTTCTCTCATTGTGCCGAGCCAGTTGGGCGTTTATTCCGGCCGCGCGTCGTCCACCGCGACCCTGAGGGTCAGCGAAATCGCGGGTCCCTCGATACTGCTCGGGCTCGTACAGGAAGGCCAAAACGTCGAGCTCGCGACTCGGAACCGGTCCTGGAAAAGGGGAAACGGCGGGGAAGTCCTCGCTTCAGAAGCAGAAGCGCTAACCCTCGTTCGGATTGTACATCTTAACCTGCTGGCGCACTCGACAATGACTGAGGCACTCAAACAGTGTCCCTGGATGGAGGTCGCGCTTCGGCGTCTGTTTGCGATCCTTTACGTGGAGAACTCTGCAAGTTCCGGGGCTTCAAAAGCGGCGGCCTGGCAGGTCGTGCAGAAGGTGTTGGAAATACACCCTACCGCGAGCATTCGAGTACCGACTCTGGATTCAATGTTGGCCCGCAAAGCCGCCGCCAGCCCGAAGGAGATGAACGCCCTAGCTTCCCTCAGCAAACGAAAGGGTTCTAAACGATACCCGGAGGACAAGGCAGACAAACGGCAATAGATCTTGCTTCTGAAGGGATTCGTACCGCACGTTCTATGGTCGTCGGGCAAGCGCGTCAACGGACCTTTCCTCTTTACTTAGAGGTTAATTTCGCGTCTGATTGCCTAGCCAAAAGTATTCATAGCAGTCTTTCACCGTCCTGGGATGTCAGCTCTCGCATAAAGATCGTCGCCACTGTTTTAGATCGCCTCTACTCAGGTCCAGGCAGAGGGAAGTTGTCCTCTTCATCATCGACTTCCGCCGCGCTGCGATCCATTCTGTCAATTGCTGAGAGAACGGCTTCCACCCCTCTACGTCCACAGAGCTATAGAGAGCCGCAAGCCCCGAGAAAACTGCCACACGACCCAACGCTTACCCTGAATCCCAATTTCGTGCTCGAAAGGACACCACCCTTGCCATGTTTCCCTACTTTTTATGAAGGCGTCGAATTTGAAACGCGGGGCTCCTTCGTGCCTCTCGATTGGCGTCGGGTTGACCTTCCGCGTGCTGGGACGGTCAAGCCTCAGTTCTGGATGGAGAGAATCCCCTTGGAGGTCCAAGAATTGCTCGTCCCCGAGAACAGCAGCAGTATACAGTCCGTGCTTCTGAAAGCCTTGAGCTCCGGAGAAAATATCGGAACCAAAAACTCTCTTCCTCACGACTACACTGCATTCCCGGACATTACGGAAAAATACTTGACATGGCGGACGAGCCCGGGATGATCGAATGGTCTCCCCTAGCAGCAGAAGATGCCTCGTACAAAATCATCGCTTCCAGGTTAACGATGTCGTCCTTTGCCGTCCGCAAGGACGCTGAACGAGATAGAATGATAAGTTGGCCTCGTGTTCAAAACCAAATGATGCCACCTCCGCCTTACGTCAATCTTCCCGACCCAGGGATTTTCGAGAAGCTGAGGACACCGCATGACGCGGATTTTCAGGCCTTCTATTTCGACATTGCGAATATGTTCCACAACATACGACTGCCGCGTTCTTTAATTAATCTATTCCCCCTTTGGACAGTATGTTTCGGAGATTTACCCGGGACGTCACAGCGACGCATCGCAACTTCTCTTTCGTATCGCCCAAGGCAAGATGACCGCTTCCGACCGCTGCAGGCTACGCTACCGATGGGATTGAAGTGGGCAGTATATATTGCCCATAGCTTTGCCAAATCTTGCTTCCGACAAGCTTACAATATGTTCATCGCTTCGAGTCGCAGATTGAGATCAATTTACCGTGTTAAATCGTTTTCTCGGTCCGCTGGCATTAATTCATTGACGGAAAGGGATGCGTTTCTGATGCACATCATCGACGACATCGATGTCGTCTATGTCGGATGGAGCACAGAAGATGTCGTTGACCTTCACCGCACCTGCGAGTTGATCTTCGCAAAAAACGGCCTACCCATTAAGCGTTCTAAATCTACAGTTCTCGGGACAACAGAGCGCTCCTCCTTGAACTTTATTGGATGGGTCTGGAATTTGAAGGAAGCCACAGTCCAACCACGGGAAGAAAAACTCGCGGAAACGCCTGGCCTTACTGCTGAATACTTCTCTAAAGATTTGCGTTGTCCTCAAATGAGTTTATTACAACTTGCTGAAAACATCGTCGGTAGGTTGGTTTGGATATGTATGGGGTGCCGTCCTCTTCTTTCCACGCTGCTTCAGACCTTCTTCGCCCTCGAAAAAGCCCGAAGCACCACGGCTCGGGACAATTTGCTCAGTGATACAGTAAGAGCCGAACTTCACAATTTGGCAGTACTGTCTCCGTATGCGCGTGTCTATCTACGCCGTCCGACCTGGAACACTGTAATCTGCGTGGATGCCTTTGAAAGCGCTGCGGCAGTGGTTTATTGCACCGCCACTACGACTTCGATAAACAATCTTATAATGGAATTCGAGCATTATCGTTCATTATCTCGGCATATTTACCGTCATGGCGGCATCGGACGCTCTGAATACAGCCGTCTTGCAGTAGAGGGCGCGAGCGCACTATGGAGAGAACGCATACAGAAGTTCGTCGAAGAACACAGTTGGGTAGAGGCATTCGCGCATTCGTGGAGACGAAGAGAGCATATTAATTCTTTGGAAGCTGCTGCTGCTCTCCTTGGACTTGAGTGGGGCGTGTCTCATCCAATCACGGGATCCCGAATTTTGCTTTTATCAGACTCAATGGTCGTTATCGGTGCTTTATCAAAGGGTCGTTCGTCTTCAGAACGTCTTGCGCTGTACTGCCGCCGCGTGTGTGCCATTCTCATCGCGCACGACGTTTCCCTTAACATATGCTACGTACCGACGGAATGAAATCCCCCCGATGGACCCTCCCGCGGGCGTCCGGTGCCCAACTTCCGTCTCTTTCCGCTGCAATTGTCCTAAAGAAAACCATTCGGAACCGGACAGCAAGCGTACGGACTGGAGAACCTTTGGGATGTGCCTCTGCCGTATATCCAAACATAGTACGTCCTATCACAGCTGCTGTACTTTCAAGGCTCGTTCGTTCAACCAGCCGTACCCCCCGAGATCAGATACCCCAGCTCTGACCGCTGGCAGCCAGGACCAATCATCCCTCCAGTCCCTGACCGCTGGCATCCAGGACCAATCATCCCTCCAGTCTCTATTCTTCCGGTTTCCCTTGGTGGCCGCTACACTGCGAACGAGCACGAAGAGGGCCTACGGGCGGGCTTTAGACAACTTTCTCGCGGAAAACCCCTCCCTTCCTATATCGTTTCAGGATCTTGACGTCGTTCTCTCGGACTACATACAGGAGTGCTATTCAATGGATCCACGTCCAGGACGTCGCCAGGAAAATGGCCAACCTTATATGCGCTATGTGCCTTCTGTACCCAAATCAGCGCAACTGATTTGGTTTGGCCCGAAGGTTTGTACGGGGATGGCAATCAAATGTCCCCTCTCGATCATCTGTACCGTTAACGAGGGAGCTCATGCTGGCTTTTGTAGCTCGTCTTTTTCACGTCAACCATGTTGACAGCGCCGTTGCTCTTGCTGTGTCCTGGGCCGGCTATCTACGCGCCTCAGAAGTACTTTCGCTAGTTTGGGACAATGTTGCCCTTTCCGGGGACGTGCGTGTGGCCCAACTCGGTCCCAATTCAGCTGGTGTCAACATCGTTAACGACAAGACTGGTCCTCTTCAATTCGTGCTGATCAAGGATGCCTTAGTTGTCCGTCTCCTAAAAATATTCGATTCCAGACGTATCGGGGCGGTCTCGAATAGCGCATAATTTCGGATTTCCTATCGCTCTTACCTCGCAATTCTTAAGAGAGTAACCTCGTTTTTTGGCTTACCGGCGGGCTCTATTACCACTCATTCTGCTCGCATAGGAGGGGCGCTTCATGATTTCGATGCCGGACGCTCAGCGGAAGCAATATGCATCACGGGAAGGTGGGCATCTTTAACCTCATTGAAATATTATCTCACAAATGGAAGGGCTTGGCTTCTCCGAATGCCAATTTCTGCCGAACGGCAAGCACTCATCCGACAGCTTGCAATGAAAGTCGGTCTCGTCGTCGATGAACTCCTTGCATCGTGAGCCAGATCCGCATCCGCTCCGGGACGCGAACGTGGGGTTGAGAGGCAACCCGCAGCTGGGTTGTTTACAGAGCTTTCCAAGAGAAAGCTTCGTGCCCCGGGAATCACAGGTACTCCCTGTTTTCTTTGCGTGGATCGCTGTCCACCGAGGCACACCCCTCTTGCATGAAAGTCTCGTACTCCAACTGTAAATTGTAATTTCCAGCTCATCACGCAGTCCCTCTTCAGTATCATATCAATGTATACGAACCGTTCTGGGACATCGCAAGACACGTGCTACAAAATTTCCGTTACAATGTATGATTAGAAAATGATCACGGGGTAACCGTGATCATTTTTTTGGATACATGGCGGCGTCATTCTGGGTTGCAACGTTGCAACGCTCTAGCTAGAGGCTGCGACTGTCGCTACCTCGTCTTCTCGATTCCGCTTCTGGGAGGATGTCCGCGAGCCCGACTTGCGCCTGCGCCTCGCCGCGCCTTGTTTTCGTCGTGCGGCACAAATCTCCTTCTGTCTACCAGATTCTAACTTGCCCTTTTCTATTCTTCTTGACATGGTCAGAATCAGGATCCTCCTCTAGCTACACGTGTAGTGCCATCCACCTCTGACTTTCTCCTCTTCTTCACATGTTCAAAATCGGGATCCTCCTGTAGCTCTCGCTTGTGCCGCTGCTGTTCCGCTGGCTTGGCAGGCTTTCTTCGCTTTTCTTTCTTCGCTTTCTGCTGTATTGTCCGTGGCGCACGAGCGGCGCCCAGCTTCAAATTCAGCCTCAACCGAAGCCCAGAGCTCCGAATCGGGGTTTCCCATGTCCAAAGATAATTTTTGTATCTGCGCAATAATCTTGAGCAGTAATATCTTGAGCAGTAATGTGCAGGCACTTGGCCATCAGATGCGTCAGTTGCGTCCAAGTAAAGATATAGAGATAGTTGTATTAGTGAATCAAAGGTCTGTTCAGAAGGGTTGCAGACCGACGGAAGGCGGGGCGCGAATCTCGATGTTCAGAGGCGATGGGTACATGTGCACAAGTCGCACAGGTCCACACATGTGCGAAGAAAAATATTTTCAGTAAATTTGAGCTTCCATCTACTCCGCCAACTCTTCGTTAGGAACGTTCCTACCGAAGAGTTCGCTTTTTACGACGCACAGACCTCGTTCCCCTGCCGTTCCCCTCCTCCTTCGTACCCCTGCTCCTTCATGCCCCTCCTCCTTCGTGCCAAGCAGCGGCCTGAAAAGTCTCTGCCATCCGACAACGTCCTTCCCTCTCCCTTTACGGAACGTCGGCATCGTCACTCAATCCAATTAAGAGCAACGTCTCTGCAAAGGGCTATTATTTATTTTAGGCGTCGATTAATGTGTGAGGGATAAGCTCTAAGCAAAAGGGGAAGGGTCTTGGCCGGCACAGGTGAAACAAGCAGCCCCCAGTGACACACAAACCACGATAGGCTGTCCGATCACAGGCAGAAGCGAGAGGCATAAGTAGGAGCGAGAGAAGAGACGACGAAGTTCTATGAGTTTCTTGATTCAACAGTGCCCTCGTCCGCCGCACCAGCCGCTCGTTCTCGCGCTCCACCCCGCGCATCCACGCCGTCTTCCGCGCCTCCCGCTTCACAACACCTTCCTCCTCTCGCGGCTCCCCCTCGCGCTCGCTCGGTTCCGCGCTGCGCTCGCCGTCCGCACCGCCACGCACACCGCCTTTGTCACCTTCGCAGCCGCCCCTTCGCCTTCACCCGCCTGGCCTGCCGCCTCCCAGCCCGTGTCCCACCGTCAGAGCCCTCCCCGCCGCCCTCGCCCCCCGCCGCGCCGCCGCCGCGCCCCGCCAGCGGCGACAGCAGCACCTCAAGCTCCTCGAGCGCGTCCCCGCGCTCCATCCCGCCGCTGCCGCTGCCGCCGCTCATCTTCGCGCGCTGCCGGTGTTAGAGGGGGGGATGGAGGGATGAGCGAAACCCCGGCGCCCGCGATATCGGTTTCGTCGCGCGGGCCGCGCGTGCGCAGGCACACCGGAGGAGGCACGGCGCGTGGGAGTGAGGGCGCGCGCAACGGCGCCGGCGGCGCGCATACGGACGCGCGCCCTTCGGACGTGCAGGGCGGGCGGCGGAGATGCGCGCATCGCCGCGCACGGGCGGGAAGCACGGCGGCGAATGGAAAGGCGGCGTGGTGCTTGCGCCGCGGGTCGCGCGTGGTTTAAACGGGAAGCGTTCGCGGGAGGAGATGCTGGGATGCTACGTGCGGCTCAGAAGACACTCGGCCGAAGCGCGCGGCCCTGGTTCAGGCGCGGGGGCAGCGCATCCTGATTAGGTGGCGTGCCGCGCGATTCGCGCTACCGGCTGTCCGCACCTCAGCAACTGTGACCGACCGCGCTCCGGGTGCGGCGCGGCGACGTGGGCACGTGGAGAGAAGGCGCGGTTGCGCGCGGCGGACGGCTGCCGGGGTGAGCTAGAATGCGGCTCGTATCTGCAGCAGTCGCGCAGGGAGGCCGCGACGCACAACAGGTGGCCGCGCGCGCCTGTTGAGCGCGCGCCCCCGCCGGGCGGCCGCACACCCGCCGCGCCGTCTTCTTGGCTGGCGGCCGAGATGCTCCACAGGGGCGATTCGTCCCATGCAGGCAATCACTTTACTCGGCGACGAAACGCACGGCAACGCCTCCATGCTTCCTACCGTGAGCGACTCTCGCTACACGTTGAGGCTTGCAACACGTGGTCAATGCGGGCGAGGGAAGCAAGCTCATTTCTTCAGGCACAACAACAGTGCCGTCGGAATACGGCGGAAGCAAGCGACGCCCGCACTTCATCGACTACTCCGTGCGAGCCACAACTGTGCTAGAAGGAGATGTAGGGTGCTCGGAATAGTGGTCTTGGTTATGACTAAAGCAGATAAAGAGGTGGGTTTTGTTTTTGCTGTTCAAGTTTGACGGAGGGAATCAAAAAGGGGTGTTGTGTACCACTGCAACTCTCCTGGGGCTTCACGCGGTGCAGCAATGCAAGCTCCGTTTCCAATGCGGTGACAAGAACGATGCGTCGGTGTCCGTGAAGGAGAGGGCGAACGACCGTTACTGAAGGAAGATGAGATCTCTGGCGGTCGTGTACTTAGTGTACCGTGCACGTGCGGTGTGGGTGAATCATGAGTCATGATTCACAAATACAAATACAAATCCGGCATTCCTCCCTTCACTCACCGGTGAAGTGACCAGTTCCCGTTGAAAATTTACATTTCATTAACAATCAGTACGGTCGTGGGTTTTCCGTGAGACATATTGTTTCAGGAATGTGTTTGTTCCCTTCAAACTACGGCGTGCTACAATGTAGTGCGTGTGGCAAATATTCAGCATCAGCTGGCTTCGGTTCAAATCTCCCCGTCGCTTGTCCCCTCTTTTTCTTCCCTACTAGCTCTCTTCTAAGCTGTATAAATACCTAAGTTCCTTGGGTTTCCTCCCATTTTTCGCATCGTCCTGCGCCTCTTTTCTCAATTCTGCTTCCTCGGTGTTTCACATTGTAATTCCCTTACAAGTGCAATGTCATTGCACATCCCCTACGTGCACTATGTCCTCCGCGATCCTTCGCTCATGCATTTGTTACTTCTTTGCCCATGACCCTTCCTCCTCACGATTCAATGTTGCACTCCTCTCCCGCTGTCTGCGTTCTCTGTATATGTGTGTGTTTTGTCATACGCACACTTTAATCTATGCTCGCGGCCCTTCCGGCTCATCACCATACAGTGATCTCTCGATAAGCGGAACATGCCATAAGAGGAACACCCCGATAAACGGAACAAAGTCCCTTCCCCCCTGTTCGACGCACCGAAAGTTTAACTAAGAAATACAAACGTTCCACTGCCCGTTAAGCCGAACCCGAAAATGTCGCCGTTGGTCAAAAAACGACCGTTAAATAGATTCCAATTACCAAAAAAGCCCGTTACAGTACAAGAAATAGTAAATATATATGCGACAACAACATCAGCTCATGGCTGCAGTAAGCAGTAAGCACAAGAGTTTCAAAAAAGCTTTTCCAGGCACCATGCCTTCCACTGTGCTCTCTTTTATTCAAAAGAAAAAATTTGCGAGGAAGAAGTGGCACGACAGCAACAAGGGAAAAACTGCTCTCAACGTGAACTGGCTCAATGGGCACAAAAAAATAATTAACAAAACCTCCCGGCAAGGCAGTGGTGTCCCGAATCTTGAATGTTTCTTCAACATTGCTGGCACAGTCAGACAAGGCAATCGCCAGAATTATTCGTGGCAAAAATGGGAAAATCACGGATTGGAGCAGATCCTGCATGAGTGGGTTTGTGCAAAACAGGTGGCAAGAATCAACATCAATGGGGATATGATTCGTCAAAACGCGAAACAAATTCAGGCCATAACCAATGAAAAAATTGCCGAAAATGAGCAGACACATTTAATATTTTCCGAAGGGTGGCTGGAAAAATTCAAGCGCAGGGGGCGGCTGCGTGTGTGTCGGTCTTATGGGGAGTCCGGTGACGTGGATCATGAGCTGTTGGACGAGGAACTTCCAAAAATTAAGAATATTCTCTCTGGTTACCAGCCAAAATTTTTTAATGCTGATGAATGTGGTCTATTCTATTGTTTAGCTCCTGACACAACCATTTCAAATTCTCGCGTGCCAGGCCGCAAAAAGGCAAAAGACAGGCTAACATTCATGCCTTGCTGTAACGCAGACGGGTCTGAGAAAATCGAAATTATGGTCGTCGGAAAATCAAAAAATCCTCGAGCTTTTAACAAAAAATCTGCTGCGGAGCTTGGCTTCGATTATTACTCCAATAAGAAGGCTTGGATGACTGCCAAAGTACTTAATGATTGGCTACTGCGGTTTCAGGTGTATGTCTCCAAAACGCCGGGGAGGAGTGTTCTGCTTTTCATTGATAATTGCTCCGCGCATGGGAGTGGGGCTAACTTGCCACCTCTCCCTATCGTGAGGGTCGTGTTCTTGCCCCCAAATTGCACTTCTCAAATCCAACCTTTTGACGCAGGCATAATTGCGGTTTTAAAACTTCGATACAGGCGCCGGCAAATGGATTGTGCACTCGACAACATTGATACAGAAGCAAAACAAATCTACAAAGTTAACGTTCTAACAGCTATGCGATGGTTTAAGATGTGTTGGGAGGATCTGCCGTGAGATGTTATTGCAAATTGATGGCGTCACACAGGGTTAATTGAGGCCGAGCCTATGATTGATCTAGTGGAAGACGAGAGTGGCTTGGTGCAAGAGGTTGAGCGGCAAATGGAGGAATTAGTGCCTGTAGGAAGACGTATTTCTATTGCAAATTTACTTAATGCTGAGGGTGAGGACGAATGCACAGAGCTTTGGAGAGATGAAAATATTTCTGACGTGGTCAGCAGAGGAAAAGAGAATAGCAGTGAAGAAAGTGTGGATGGCTGTGCCGAACTGCCGTGCGGAAAGGAGCAGCTCAGGGCGCTAGCTTTAACAAAGCGCATCGCAGAAAGTACGGGTGAGGGAGGTGCAGATTTTCTGCGGACTGTGCGCAAAATGCAGGCCGGGGTACGTCTGCACTGTACGCAGTCTATGCAGCAAACGACCATCGATAGCTTTTTTAAATAAAATTATGAAGATGTGAAATGATTGGTGAACAGTGCTCAGTATATACTTTGATAAGCGGAACTCCCCTTTAAGCGGAACCGGAGGGGTTCTCCCGTGCTGGTTCCGCTTATCGAGAGATCACTGTATTGCATACTCATTCATTCAATTCATTACACCTAAACATCATCATGAATTTCACAACAGTACAGTTTAACAGAAAAACAACGGAAACAAATTAAAATTTAGTTCCTTTGTTCTTCTGGGACGAAGTCCCACATCTGTCCCCCGCCCTGTCCCGGCGGACACCCGCGCCCTCCCCGCGAGCCATGCCGCCCACACGCCACCCACCCTGCCCCTTGCGGCTTGCGATGCGGAGGCAGGCAACGCCACCACATAGCGCTAGAAGCACGGTGCGAGGGCACTTGGTGTGCAGGACGAGCGCCAGCCGTGCCATCTCGGCGAGGGATGCGGAGCAAGATTAGAAGGAGTGTGTGTCTGGAGCCTGGAACAGGAGGGACACGTCCGCATCCGTGCTTCAGATTTCGGCCTTGCAGAACGTTTTGAAGAGAACGTGAGGCAAATGATTTACGATTATTATTTTTTCAATTTCACGCCTACGGATCGCACCGAGCTTCCACTGCCGGTTCTTTGCCGGCTGCCTGCCCGCTAACCCCCCCCGTCCTCGTGCAGCCCGTCTTGTCTTTGGTTTTGAATCCGGCCAAATTCCGCCACCAGGCGTGTGCGGGCAATCATTGCTTGGCCGTCCCTGTTTTAGGGTCTCTCGGTGACCTGCGCCGACTCTGGTGGGTGGACGGTACTATGTGTTGAGACAGTCTCGCTTCAAGGGAAGTCTACTGCCTTGTCCATCGAAGCTCGCAGACCGGTCCACGCCGTGGCGGTGTCTGGCAAGCCCAACTCCACGCTCGGCACATGGCTGGGGGAACCTTCAAGTGGGATACGTGCCCTCCGTGTGGGTATTGTACTCATATCGTCCTACGGCTTTCGTTGCAATACTGTAAAAAATTTACCGATGGACAAGCAGCCCCTGGAGTCCTTTGAAGCTCCCATTGCTGGCGCAAAAGTCATGTTTGTGCATCGCGAGTGTTGGTGTGGGTTTGGGGTCCGGTTGTCTTTTTATTTTTCTCTGAAGTTATTCACGTGTGGGTTGTCTCCCGGCTGCAAGGGACACACCAAGCTCGAGGGTATGACAATCACCCGAGGCTTGCCGAGGGTTGAAAGTCATACCCGAGAGCCGGTGTCAGCCCGAGAGCTACGGGAGACAACCTGTTTGTCTTCCCGGCTGCGTTTTGACATCCATGTCGCGACATCGTTTCTGTTTTTGATAGAACCGCCTAAAGGTAATTCAAAATATACCATATCGATACCGTCGAGGCCGGAAATGGGAAATTAAAATATTGGACGACGGTGGTGGGGCTGACCACGAGCCATCAACATTTCAGACTGCCCTTGATCGCAGTTTTCTCCGATCCACTACCACGGCACCACCCACCAAAATGGACTTTGTTCCAGGAACCCCACCACCAAATGTGGGCGATCCTCTCACTTCGGCTCTTGTGCTTGTTCGTCAAACCCCACCCACAACAAATCCAATCCTGCAGACCCTGCCAATGCTCCCAAAAACACCGTGAACGCCCAGGACCGTCCTCTCGATTCACCCCATTCTCGCGCAGCTCAACTGTTTATGGGAGTAAAAATTCCACTGAACACCCTTAGTGCTAACTCTACCACCCTTCGCGCTTTTGCGCGATTCCTCACTTCTGTACCGGGATTCATGATAATGCATTCCGAACAGAGGACCATCTTTGGTCCTATACATTGAGCGAAAAAGACCTTCGTGTCAAATGGGAGCTGCCAGAGACTAGAAAGGTACTTTTTGGAGATGGAGAAGGAAAATGTCCCCCCGCGACTATGTTGAATGGACTGTCGAGCAACTCAAACAGATTCGATTTCACTTAATAGAGTTCGTGGTCAACTACAAGAGCATCAAGTCGGAAAGCGAAGTTAAGCCAAGCACTATGAAGGGCTACATTAAAAGCATCCAGCGATCGTTTTCGAGAGATTTGTGCTACCACGTCAAGTTACTTGAAGGGCAGATTTTTAACTGCTCAAAAGATGGTTGATGACCGTGATCGATAACAAATTCAGTTTTCAGCACTCCAAGGGAGTGTTTTCCAAGAGCCACAACGTCCTATCTAGCGACGATCTCAAACGGCTGTACAATTCTCCATTTATGTCACGTGACAACCCACTCGGCTTCCAGGCCAGGCTCATCTTCGACATTGCCCTTATCACTGCAATGCGACCAACCGCATTGGTTAACCTAAACGTCAGCCAATTTACCGAAATGAAGCTCCGCGGAGAGGAAGTTTGGAAAATAAGAGCTGCAGTGGGAAGTAGAATTGGAGCTTCAAAGACGAATGCTGGTGGATGGAACACAGTACGTGAAAAGGCGACAGAAATTTGCGTTTGGAATCGTCCTTCATTAGATGGAAATTTGAATATTTTTGAAGATATCAGTGCCTTCATGTTGGTGAAGATGGCAATGGATTGTGCTACTGACCGCTTTTTTTCTCGGTGC
Source organism: Chondrus crispus (assembly GCF_000350225.1). NCBI lineage: Eukaryota > Rhodophyta > Florideophyceae > Gigartinales > Gigartinaceae > Chondrus > Chondrus crispus. The sequence goes on along the minus strand of NW_005179120.1, from coordinate 63,850 downwards.
CAACCAAAAAGCCACCATGTTCGGTGACTGCTTCAGGCGGCAGCACCTAGGACGAAACACGTTCTCGCGCATTGTTATGTCTTTCTGTAAGAAAGAGGTAATTACAAGGACAGGGTCTCAAGGTGGAATGACTACACATGGGCTGGGTGGAACGGTTGCTACTTTGTTAATTGATGCTGGGCATGCTGACTCGTCCGTCGCAATGCGTACTGGACATCGCGATTTACGGTCTCTAATGAATTATCAGAACCTAGAGGGCAGATCGGGCGAAAAGCAGCAGGAGGACATTCTACGCTTTTCCAGTAAACTGGATAGCGTAGGTATTACAAATTTTCACAAGCTAGAACCGAAGGAGAAAAAAAGGTGAACTGGTGTTTCAGGATCAAAACCCCGATACGAAGGGAACTGTTCTTATTTCCGCTAATGATAAATCAGAAACGGTGCTTAATGATGCCGAGAGCGAATGGGATAGTGGTTTAGATGGAAAGGAAAAGGAGAATGAAGAAAGACTGGTTGGTAGCAGTAGTGGGCAGCTGCAGTTGTTGTCCGATGTTAAGTCGATTTTCGATGGCCATTTTACTGTTAACTTTCACAATCATTACCGTTAGGTGCTGTCATAAGGGTTAAAAGTGCGTGTCTGTGGCCATGAACTAGCCAGCTTTGATATCAACATCATGGTTTTGCACGGTAGTGCAGACAGAGCCGTGTGTCTGCACGCTCGTGCAGACATCGTCCCATGTCAGATACGACCGTGTTGTCCAATTGTATCTGCTTTTAGTGTGCCCAGAACGTTTTCTGACATACATCTATGTCCTCCACGAATGTCAAACGCACCCGGGAGACGAGCTGTGCGTGTCTTCCTCTCGCAGTGCCTCCACCCTTCCTTCCCGTTTTGATAGCCGCAAAGCTTCCACTTTAGAGCTTGCGCGGAACAATACCGTATGCTGTGGAAACCCTTGAAATTATAACTAAAATGTGCCGCACAGCGAGAGCAGCCCCACTAAACTCACGATGTGCCAAATATTGCAGCAACAATCCGCACAACAGCCGCCCTCTCCTTTGAAGAATGGAGGAAAGCACTCCAAAAATCACTGTCAAGCGGGCACTTACCCTAAAATCGCTTTATGGCCTTTCCTCATAACCACGTGGAACGATCGACACCTTGTTGGAGACCTCTCTACGCGACTAGGTTATGCTTTCCTCCAAGTTGGTTTGGTGTGACGCCAACACAGTACATAAATCCACGTTTCATGATTCTTTCAATGTTTTAGGACGAGTGCTTCTTCCCTCGCTGGAATCACACAAACATTCATTCACGAAAGAACAAGCGAAAGCACATCAACTCACCCTACTGACCCACACGACCGTCGCCACTGTTTCCGCTTTCGTCGACAACGACAAGAGAGCCGCGCGCCGAACGCGGCCTTCAACCTTCGCGTCCCTGCTTTTCTAACAGCCGGTGCCGTTCTCACGCATAACACACTCCTAACACACTCCTAACACACTCCGCACCTCACCGACTTGTCTTTAGCTATTCACAAAAAAATGCAGGAAAGCATCCGGCAAGAGACGGGACCAAGTAGAAAACGGCGAAAGATACAGTCTCCCGATGTGTTCATAAGCCATGCTGGTCCGGACAAGCTACTCATCGCACGTCCCCTTTCCGAGAAATTGCAAGCTCATGGTTTAAATTGCTTCCTCGACAAAACCTCGATGGAGCCCGGGGACTGCGGACGGGATGAACTGACGAAGGCTATGGAGTCTGCGAAGGTCGGTGTTTTCATACTTTCTCCCGAGTTTGCGGCTCGAAAGTGGACGATGAGGGAACTGCGTTGCTTCCTACGCCGATTGAGAGAGGCGCGAGGGAGTGGGATGCGACCACCGACATTTATTCCGGTGTTTTACAGACTAAGTATTCGTGAATGCAGAGAGTTGGATCCCAATCGGTACTCGGATGATGAAGGAAAGAATATTTTTCAAGTTGAGGAGTTTTTTAGCGAGGAACGACAGCGCGAAGCGAGCACGGATACGGTGATGGGGGAGCTACAAGCGCTGACGGATATCACTGGGATTGAAAATGACGAAAGGGCAACGAACCTGCTGGAAGATGAATTCAGCCATCTTGCAAGGGAACATCTTGTGAAACGAGTATCTCGGTGGGTGAAAATGAAAAGTGAGGAGGCCTCAAGTGATGATGTGAGAGAAGCTGTGAATGCAAGTGGGCAAGTTGAAACCCACGCTTCTATCACGTCCACCGCACGATGTACGCTTGATGAGTTCAGGCGCTGTATACTCGCAGAGCACAATCCTGAAGAAATATATTTGCAACTGAATTCTCGGGGGATCGATGGATCACCGAATACGTGTGAGGCGCGGCTAAAGGAGGCCGTGCTAAGTACCGATAGGAAAACTATAGGAGCGACGGCAACGGGGAAGGGCGGAGTCGGGAAGACCTGCGCTCTTCGAGCGATTGCGCACGACGATGACATCAATGCTCAGTTTTCAGGCGGAGTGTACTTGATGTCTTTGGGGAAAGACGCCAACGTAGGGCGGCTGATTGAGCAACTGTGTATGGCCGTAAAGGCGTCTGGTGGCAACCAGGCGGCTGCAAAAATGCGAGAGCAAAGCGAGTTGAGCAGGGTACTGACCGAGATGCGAGCATGGTTCAACACACGTGTATGCCTGTTCATTATTGATGATGTGTGGGCCGTGAATGGTATAGATGCGTGTATTCTTCAGAAGTTGTCCATTCTCGCTGATACAGCAGGAGACATCCGAGAGAGGAGCAGACTTCTGTATTCCACGAGGGACTCCGAGCTGAAACAGGTCGGTAAGCGAGTGACTTTCGAGCCGAGGGAAAAGGAAGGGAGCGATTCAGTTCACATGGTCATGCTTGCGAGCGGGGCGAACCCGGAGGAAGCGAATGATCCGAGATGCAAAGAGGCCGTGAGCGAAATATTGAAATCGTGTGCTGGTTTGCCGCTTGCTCTGAACGTAGCCTGGACGGGTGTCAGGTGCATGAGAGATAGATGGGAGGGAGAAAAGTCACAAGCGTGGGAGGCATACCTGAAGATGAAGAGCCGCAACACGCTTCGTAGTGAGAGTCCAGAGGATGGGTATTCGTCGTTAGACGCGACATTACATGCGGCACTAGATATTTTGGAGTCCGGCATGGGGAGCGATGCGGAGAGGTTACGTCAGTTTTCGTTTCGAAAGATACATCGGAGTTTGTGTATTATGAAGAAACAAGACCGGATGCCTTTGTCGTTGGTAAGAGAGTTGTGGGAGATGGACTACAAATTGGCGGACAAATGTGCGAAGCAGATGGATAGGGTTGGATTAGTAGACCTTCATTACGACAATGATGGTGGGTGGGTACGGATGCATGATCTGACGCACGATTTTGCGGTGCAGGAGGCGCAGAAGGAAGAAAGTGCAACGGTCTGGTATAAGAAGTTGGCAGATGTATGCAAGCAGGGAGGAGGACTGCTTGCTATAACTGAGAGCGAGGGCAGAGAGAGCAAGGATGCAAGAGAGAAGTATGTTTTCGAGAACACATATCGCGTTCTGAAACAGGGCGGGTGTGTGGAGGAGCTGAAGAATCTATTTTTGAAAGCGCAATGGGTGAAGGCAGTGATACAGAGAGGCGGGGTTTGGCAATATGGGGAAGCTGTAAAGGATCGAAGTAGCTTTTTGAGCAACAAGGGAGGAAGCGAGAGCCTTTTAAGGGATACGGGAGAAGAAGATTCGTTGTATGCGATGGAATTGATGATGAGAGCTGCACGACTGAGTGTACCATTTTGTGGTGAAAACAGTGCCGGGATTTACTTTCAACTATATGGGCGAGTGAAGCACAAGGCACGGGATTCAAGTTGTGTGCGAAAGATCCTGGAGGAAATCGAGACATACGCACCACGGCCGTGGGTGCAGCCTGTGAGTGAGTGTGTAGCGCGAGCCGATGGAAGGTTGGTAGAGCAGATTGTTTTCCCGTCTGTCAGTTCCAGAGCCGTTCAAGTCGGGATGGATTCCAGGGGTGAAGTGAATGGATGTTGGGTGGAGTGGCACGAGGGGGCCGTAACAGTTTTCACGCAATCTGCTGAGAAGGAGACGAAGATGGTTCGATTAGAAGGCGAGTTCGAAACGGCGAGCCAGAGCCCAGGGGACCTTGAAGCAAGAAGTGTAACCTCCGAAGTGACTGGAAAAAGACGGAGCGTGACGAGTGCTACCTGCGCCACTTTCTGTGAGAGGAAGGGGTATGTTGTTGTGGGATATGACGACGGGACGTTAAGGCTGTGGAGTACGTCGGAGACGAAAGTATTGAGAAGTTTCCGCGGTCACAGGTCGGAAGTGCGTTGCGTTGCAATGAGTGGGGACGGAAGACGTGTTGTATCTGGATCTGAGGACGCTAGCGTGCGGGTGTGGGACGTGGAGACAGGAGCACAAGTCGGGGAGGCGTTAGTCGGACACACGGATGTAGTGCGTAGCGTTGCGATGAGTGGGGACGGAAAACGTGTGGTATCTGGATCGGAGGACAAGAGCGTGCGGGTGTGGGACGTAGAGACGGGAGCACAAGTCGGGGACGCGTTGGTTGGACATACGGGTATGGTGAATAGCGTTACGATTAGTGGGGACGGAAGACGTGTGGTATCTGGATCGTGGGACACGAGCGTGCGGGTTTGGGACGTGGAGACGGGAGAACGAGTCGGGGACGCGTTAATTGGACACACGGATTCGGTGGAGAGCGTTGCAATGAGCGGGGACGGAAGACGTGTGGTATCTGGATCGTTTGACGGGAGCGTGCGGGTGTGGGACGTGGAGACGGGAGAACAAGTCGGGGAGGCGTTAGTTGGACACACGGATCGGGTGGACAGCGTTGCGATGAGTGGGGACGGAAAACGTGTGGTATCTGGATCGGAGGACGACACCGTGCGGGTGTGGGACGTGGAGACGGGAGAACAAGTCGAGGATGCGTTAGTTGGACACACGGGATATGTTCGGAGCGTTGCGATGAGTGGGGACAGAAGACGTGTGGTATCTGGATCGTATGACAAGAGCGTGCGGGTGTGGGACGTGGAGACGGGAGCACAAGTCGGGGACGCGTTAGTTGGACACACGGATGGAGTGGTTAGCGTTGCGATGAGTGGGGACGGAAAACGTGTGGTATCTGAATCGGGGGACAAGAGCGTGCGGGTGTGGGACGTAGAGACGGGAGCACAAGTCGGGGACGCGTTAGTTGGACACACGAGTTCTGTGAATAGCGTTGCGATGAGTGGGGACGGAAGACGTGTGGTATCTGGATCGTATGACAAGAGCGTGCGGGTGTGGGACGTGGAGACGGGAGAACAAGTCGGGGAGGCGTTAGTTGGACACACGGGTTACGTGCTTAGCGTTGCGATGAGTGGGGACGGAAGACGTGTAGTATCTGGATCATGGGACAACAGCGTGCGGGTGTGGGACGTAGAGACGGGAGAACAAGTCGGGGAGGCGTTAGTTGGACACACGGGTCCGGTGGATAGCGTTGCGATTAGTGAGGACGGAAGACGTGTGGTATCTGGATCGTGGGACAAGAGCGTGCGGGTGTGGGATGTGGAGAGAAGGAGCACACTTCATGTCGGGAGGGTAGAGGGTTGGCAAGAAACCACGAGTCGGTTCCTAAGGACAGCAGACGTGGGTACTGCTTCTCGCGCAGGACGAACATCACAAATGTTTGCAAGGAAGGGAAGAATTGTGCACAGGCGAGAGGATGGGTCTGAGGCTGTCTTGGCCGAGTTGGACAATCCAAGAGACTTGCAGATAGATCACGATCGCGGGGTCGTAGTTGCAGGGGTAGGCCATCTGGTTGCTATCATGAAAGTAATGGTGTAAATTGCGGAAAGGGACAGACGCTTGGCGCCCAAGACTTTAGTGCTGCGTTGCAACTGTGCGCGGTGGTAGTGGGGAGTTTTTTGGGTTATTGTGAGTGAATGCGTGAGAAGCTTGGTTGACGGACGTTGCAGTGCATGGATGTGTATGTATGAATTACCGACGTGCTTCCCTTCATCACTCAGTGAACAAGTCTAGGGATGCGAGCAGACCTGACGTGTAATAAGTGTTCCATGACGAAGGCTTGCCCTCCACGCAGAGGACTAAGAAACGTTTACAGCGGCGCCAAGCGTTCGGACAGAAGCGACAGAGGTGCCACGCCGTAGGCCGGCAGCACTCTGAAGGTATTGTGATGCATTGACCGAGGTGTGCACGCGCGGTGCGCACGGATTCGGGGTGGATTAGCTGAGAATTGAAAGGACATGTGCGTCTCTCAGGTTCGCTTTTGTGCTCGCGGCCTCCCAAACGGCGACGTCCTCGTTCACGGATGTCACAGGCATAATCGCGCGGAGCACGGAGGGACTTTGCGATCGCAAGAGTATTGGTTGCCTCGCGCGCAGGTAGGATGGGCGCCTGCGCGGAGGGCGTGAACGACGGCGGGTTTGACAGCGACGGGCGGGTAGGCGACAGGCGTGGCCGCGGTTGAAGACGGATGTACAGGTGGACCGGGTTGCTTCGTTTGGAGTGTGAGCAATGTTGCTGATGAGGTGAGCTCAGGGTGAAGTAAAGAGAGTAGGCCATTGCCGAGGCAATGGAGGGCATCTCAGCATGAATAGTGTTGAAAGAAACGAGGCATTTTTCACCTACTGTAATGATTCTAAGCCCAGAGGCGCTTACTGTTAACTTTTAGCCGAGCGAGCAAATCGCCCGAAACGATATATTCGCCGCTGTTATCCGCGTGGAAGTACAATTTCAATTACTTTTGAGCGCATAATCATTACTTTTCACGACTCTGCATTGCAGTCGTTTATGAAAAAGATAAATATTTCGAAATACGCTCACTTGTTTTGCCAGCGACGGCCTCGATTATTCCGACTCTTTCTCGACTCTTTTTCGACTCGTGCTCGACTCGTTCTCTCGACTGCGATCGCAGTAAAGTTATGCGCGCATGAAATCCGATCAAGTTTTTAAACTTAATTTCTAGGCTTTTTTTAAAAAAAAGCCTAGAAATTAAGTCTCTCACGAAACACTTGTCGCCATTAGTAGGCCTGCCGAAAGTGCCACACAGAGTGTTTATTTCCACATTTCAAGTGTAATACCAGCGGTCGTCCAATAGCGTCCCGTTCAAACGCCGGTTTCTGGCAGCGTCAACCTGATTTGTTCATTCCCCGTTTCCTGCAACATAATTGGACAAAGCCAGACAGGATGGGCCCCAGATGCAACTGAACTCTAATTCTAACTGTCCCCCCAACGTCCACCCCGTTGCATATCAAACGGGCTTGTTTGTACCTTTCCGCCGAGAGGTTACGGCGCCCCGCAGTGCACCCCTCTCGCAGTCCCCGCCCCGCCCTTTGGCGCCCCGAGATGATCACCCACCTCATTTCTTTTCTGCCCTCATCATGCCGCACGTCACATGCACGTCGCACTGGAAACAGGGCTCATGACAACAGCCATGAGGTCGAAGGCACGTCGTCGTCTCGCTGCTTCGGCACCGACGCCCTACTCGTTCGCGCCCGCGTGTGACTGGCTTGCCATATACACGAGGACAAGGGAACACCGTATCGGAGTTGTCATCCCGGTCATCCCGAAGCGAGGGGCGGTGACTATCGGATCGCACCCAGCCTCTCCGCATCTGTTCTGTTCGACAGTTTTTCTTGTTTGCATTTATACAACTGTCCACGTTCAACCGAACGAAACATCGGCTGAGCTGGAAAAAATCCCCTTTGCTGCAGAGCTTGCCTGAAGAACGGCCATTCAAAAATGCTGCAATTTAAAACCTAACGTCTCCCTCTGTGTGCATGGGACCGACGCCACAGCCAAAATCGACTTTCCCATCGGCGTCCCACTCTGCTCGCCCTGAGCCTGCGGCATCACGTCTGTGCCATTCCATCATTGCGCTGTCCCTTTGTGTAACCCGCACCCGTGGCCTGGAGAGGCACAGGATCATGGTTTAATTGCACCGCCGTGCTCATCTCGCTGCGCTACTTCAGCCTCCGCGGATGCCGACACTTGCTGCAGTTGTTTATCGCCCAGGTTGATGGACTACTACGCTTTTGGGGTTAGAGAGGACGCGCCATGGCTGTTGCTGGCATGGTTGGAAACGCTCCCTGATGAAGGAGTTGTATGTGTTGTAGCTTGTTGAGGGGCGGATGTGCTGCCAGGACCGGGCCCATTGCATTGGCCTGGATCATGGGGCGCAGACGCAGCCTGTTGCCCGCTCGTACCTGGAGTCTGCTGTGAGGTATCGGCGATGGTAATCGGCATAACAACTCGGACCTCATTCGACAAACTCTGTTGGACATGTGCGGGGACGTTGCGGGGGAGCCCGGTCGAGGCTTGAGGCGGCGTGCTTACCGAAGGCACGATGGGCAAAGGGTTGCTAGAACCAGTCTGCACGGCAGACCAGATTTGGTTGATATCGAGTCTGGTTTCTTGCGTGCCCTGTGCGACGGCCGCATTGGCGTGGAGCGGTATCAAAGCATAGCTCACTTGTGGAGTTGCTGCCCGAGTGCTGTCCGCAGAGCCACTATTGTGCCTTGCAAGGCGCCTCGCATTCAGGCCGTATCGGGCAAGCCATTTTTGCGTGATGAAATTTCTCACATCGTCTTCTTTTGATTCTTCGAAAGCCTTAATAACTCGGTCCGCATTCCGAATCTGACGCCCGTCTGGTTCGTTTTCGTCCACTTCATCGAACAGACTTGACTCGACGAGAAGCATGAAGAAAAGCATGCCATATTTCTTTGCTCGATTGAGATTTCGAAAGTCCGCTGCGAAATGTTCTTTCGTGGATTCATCGACTGGCCCCCATTCCCGTAACAACCCAATAGCACTCAGAAACGAAGAACATACTGATGCCGGCGTCGCATTCATTGCTTGCTTTAACGTCCCGGATTCCGCTGCATGTTTCCTGAGGGACTCTTCGTGATACTCAAAAACGGAGTCCCCGATCATGCAGATCTCAGCGACTGCTTCAAGTGCACGTACAACTTGCTCGGGTTTACTCAACCGCGCATTTGAAGGATTGCTGACCACATCTACCGCACTATTGGCAGCTTTCCACCACATCACGGGATCGCCGATGTCATTATTATCCTTCAAGACGATGAGCTTGTCGTCGACCTTCACTACTATGCCGTTCCACATTTTCACATCGGTCGTTTCTGTCGTTGAATAAGAAGCAGGAAATCTGAGATATGTGTTTGTGTCGCGGGCTTCAACGACGCTTAGCTCTCGTTTCCGGGTCTCGTTTAGGGACTTCCTATGGCGCAAGTAGCTGATTATCTCTCCTTTCTGGGTGTCGTTTAGGGGCCTCCCATGACGCAAGTAGCAAAATTTTGAAAGCTTATCGTGGAGAGCCGGTTTTCTGCGCATGCGGACATATGCTTTAAGGACAGCGAATCGAAGACCGCTGATAGCTTCAAGTCCTGGGATAAGTCCGATGAGAACGACTCCAAAAGCATCCAATGACAACTTGTTGGCGAGGAATAGGACCAAACCTAAGAAGCCGGCGAGCACACAGCCCGTGCCGGAAACGATAAGAATGCCGACTTCAAGGTACAGATGCCTGTTGAACCAGCTTTTGAAACCGTTGATGAGCGTGAGAAGTGCGGACATGAAAAAGGCCAGGGCAATTAACGACTTTGCCGTACCGTCAGGATTGTCCTCGTCCATCTGGAGGAGCCGTGAAAGAAAGTCAGGGAACTAGGATTGGGCAGAAAGTTCTGATGGACTGGTGATCAAATGCGTGGCTGTGGCTGCGACTGAAAATGTCGCAATCTGGGAAGGTGAGAAGAAGATGTGATTAGTTGTGGAAACTGCGGAGACGTAGAGTGCGATACGGAAACATAGTCACTATTAAAGGGCACATGATGTCACCTGCTGATATGCTGGGTTGCCCACCCATCGTCGCAACTTAAGATGGTCCCGGTACAGGGTTTTTCCGTCGTAGGGGGAAATGGTGCATGGCTGGACGATTGCTGGTCCTGGTCCTCCTGCCGAGCAGGAACCTGCAGGCCGTTGTATATCGACACGGGATTGGAGCAGCGGTTGCAAAACATGCGGCTCAAATCGTCTGGGAAGCATCTGTAAGTCCTTCTCACAAACGCTCTTTTAAGATCATACACGTGACCACGCTCGACGCGGTTTTGGAGACTCCTTCCTCAACACGTGGAACAGTAGGATAGCGATGGCGAGAGCTCTTTGGTATTTTGCGTCCAATGTGCCACTAACTTGTGTCATGTCAAACAAATAAGGGGTTTGCGACCAATTTGTATTAAGTCGGTAGAGAAGGAACTGCTTCACAGACACTTGGTCCTGCCTTTGGGAACATGTCGATATTGGTAACCTCCGTCCACACGCCGCAGCTGCAATCAGCAGTCAGCTTCTCTCCGTGTTGACGTGGTGCCGTGTTGCCGTGTCAACGCCTGCAAGACAGCCGAATAAATATCTCACAAAAGCCCTCGAAAACCCGGATCTCTGAGTGTGCACCAATCAATACAGCGCCGGCGCGATAGTGATTCATCATCGCTCTGTGCTTAGCAGGGGTTCCGTTCATCGTGGTTGTTGCATCTCAGGCTTCCGTCAAGAAGCTTCTGGAACTTACTGCAACATCTTCGTTGCTTTTTTTTTTTTTTTTTTTTCAGTCTTGTTTCGGAGAGCCTCTGGGTCTTGCGCACCATTCTTGATCGCTTCTCCTTTTCGATGAGGTGATTCCATGACGCTTCCAACTAAGCGTTCAAGCCTCTCTCCGTTCCAGAAGTGTAGACACACTCGCCAAACAAAAGTCTCTGGCTAAACCACAGTTCTCAGGCCTCTGGAACTGTGCGCAATATTATGCCTCTCCAAAGAGGGGTTGGCGACCAATATGTTCAAAGTCATTGGAGAAGGAACTGCTTCACAGTGAGTTGGTCCTGCCTTCGGAAGCATATCGATATTGGATATTTCACTCCGAGCATTTCAGCTGCAAGCGGCGTTCAACCTCTCTCCGTGTTGAATGTTCGCTGCCGTCTCGTCGGGGCCAGGGAAGAGAGAAAGTTTTACACAGTCTACCCCTTGAACAATGCTAAGAGTAGAATCAACTTTTCCCGAGTTGTTTCCATACCCAGCCACATCCCCCTGTGCGACAGACAATAACCCTCGGAAGCTCGTGAGGTCAGGCTTGATATCGACTTGCTGCCTTAACAACGTACAGATGATCGCCAACAGCACAGAGGTTGCCGAAATTCCCACGGAGGCCCACACATACCGAGCCTCTAGGGTAAGTCTCCGAGCAGTGGGGCTGTCGCTGTAGGCTTGGGAGACTTGCTCTCGCCACGCGTATAAGTGGTTGGTGAAGCTTATCGCAAGCGATATGTGGCGGGGCAGGTTGTACGCAATATCTCCAATAATCTGATCTGGTCGACTAATCATATGGTCCTTGTATTCACTTATCGATATCTCAGCCCATTGCCCACGGACTTGTTTTCTGACGAGGAGATTCGCGCCGTTGGAGGTAGCAAAGTATAGCTCTCTTCCATCGGCCAACGTCATATTTGAAATAGAACTGACAGTACCGTTGTCAAGTAATACTGGGACTGAACTAGGTTTAACCGGATCCTGTTGAAAGTTCCATTCAACTACAAGCAAGAGGTTTCTTTCCCCACTGCGCGACGTCGTACAAGAAACTTGCGACCTATCGTCATTTTCTAGCGCCTCATACAATAGAAGCCTGCCCTTTTCGAAAACACGACACTTCCAAATCGCGACTACCAACGGGTCGTTCAGATCGTTATTGTTCATTTGCTGGAATCGCTCAGTGGTCAGCCCTGCTATGCGCTTGCTCTTGAAAATCGGAGCGTGCACATCGTGACCCGCGGCACCTAAGAAGGACGCGGCTGAAAACACGACGGCGAGAATACGTAGGATGGTGACGAGGGCCTTGGCGACGTTGCAGTCGAAAGGCAAGTCGCCGTTCGCTGGAAACGCATCCGCCCACGATCGAGCGTTTGTCAATCTGAATCTCTGGCCGCCTGCCACCCTGTACGCGAGCCACAGCTCGTAGGCTTTCTTCGTCGAAACGACGGTCACGCCAATGACCAGTACCTCGAGCCAAAGGCTGATGAGAGCATACCCAACTTGTTCGTCGATCGGGGTCTGGAATGTTCTCATGGCAAGTCTGGCTCCGGGAGCAGCCGTTGAAGAGAGTGAGTCGTCCGGGTGCACGCGCGTTGATGTTATCAAGTTAGGATGACGGTTTGCCAGGTATCGGAAGATGGGACTTGGTCAATTCTCTGCGGCGAACGGGCATTACGGGAGGCGAGCGCATGTGATACCTCCCAGAAGGTGGGTAACGTGGCTGCGCATATGCCCCTCACAATAGTCATTACCCGTAAACAGCACACGAAACTCGCTGACTGGCGGCATGCGTCGCAGACGTGAGAGTCGTCGTGCATCAAAAGGTAGCTTCGGCCTCTGCGAGCCTCCTCGGCCCTTTGCTCTTCGCAAAACATGGCCGTGGGTGACAGGCTCACATCGCTATCAACGGAGGTACGCAACAGAGCTTTTGGGAGACGCGCCTTGGGCTACGGCAATGAGGGCCTCGTTGTCGGAAAGATACCGCATCATTGCGGATGTGGGCTGGCCCGCCACAACAAGACTTCTCGCCCTGACTGCTGTCCTCGGGATTGCGGTGAGGGTGAGGGGAGCCCCTGGCGTGGTGACATGAACGGCTGCAACGATGCAGCGATTCTCGAAATGACGGCCCTCTGAGGCAAGCTGAAATCCTCGAAATTGGGCCTGGAATGGGTTGAGACACGCACTGTATCAAGTGGGATGCTTCGGCGTACAGTACCCTTCGGTTACAGTATTGTTGCGGGCAGTCCAGGTCACAGACAGCACATGCACCTCACCGACCGAGACGGCAGCAACATCTGACGCTAGTGCTCAAAGTATACCTCCAAGTCGCCTCTTCTTTCCTCGATGCCTTCCATCCCTACGTGCCCGCCGCCCCTATCTTACCTTTTGATATGCGCGGTCCCCGGCCGCGATCCCCCTCCCTAACCACAGAGCAGGCGCCGGCCGCCACCGGCGCACAATGGCAATGGGGAAAACGGCGCCCTGGTCCCCTCCGACCGACCGTCATCCCCCTGCATGACGATCCGGTTGTGCCCGTTGCTCGCGCGGCGCGTCGATCGCCCGGCCGGATCCGCACCCCAACTCCCTTCCCTCCTCGCGCCCAGCGTCCTCCTCCTTACCGCAGCCCTCCCGCCCGCCACTGCTTGGCGGCGCCGCGCCTTGCGACCCAGGCTGTCGGCAACGGTCGGTCAAATGTGCCACGTGTTGCATAACTTCTGTTTCGTTGGGTAACAGTACCCAAGGGTACAGCAAGGTGATTACAGTGTGGATGCCTCCTCTGAAAGTAGAATAACTTTACACCGGTGCCGGTGCTCCGAACGATCGGGGCAGTGCGATGACGGCCGGAAGGGCAGGCCATTACAGTACATGCTCAGCGCGAAGGTAGATGTTTCTAAGAGCGCCTTCTGCCCTTTAGTAGTGCACGCATGAATGACAAACAAGAGGCGCTCTGGCTCATGTGGAGCCCAAATTCACATGCGTTCCCTTGCCCCTACCGCCAGACTATGTCCTGAGCAGGTGGGCCCTGAATGATGACCGGAGTCGGATACTGTACTCGCTTCGTGCTGCAGAAGCTTGTCGTCCGCAAGGCTTTCCGGAGACGCCGCAGAGTGGGAGCGGATACATCTCGGTCGGCAAAACCAAGAGAGCCTGCTATGCCGCGTATCGATGACGCACGACGTCATGCGGCAGCGCATCCCGCCTCCTTGCTGCTCTGTTGCTTATTCCAAGCTTGCTTATTCCAAGTCAACTCGCAATGCTTCAGGGGTACTGTAAACAACTGTAATCCATGACATCATCAGGCACGCGTCCTTGCGGCCGGGATCCAAACCCTCGGCTACAACCGCTCTTCCCTCACGTCATACCGGTCCCTGTTAACAGTTCACCCGATCGCAACGAGCCGACACCAGATGTGCTGCAATCAAACTCATTACGAACTGCCCGGACTGCCGCGCAAACCAACAAACTCCAACAAGCACCTTAGCAAGAATTTGCGCTGGCGCCGCTCTCCTGACATCGGCAGCGCTGCGCTCGTCTGGTCGCTCACCGGGTGCATGCAACAATGCCCGAAATATGACAGCAAACATCAGAAGGGAAAGGGGCAATCAACTCATCACTTTCTGCAACCAGAGTCCTGTCCGGCTTCTTCATTTCACCACTACGCACCACCAATGCCGACTCATTACAAATGCCCCCGAATGCCCACAGCGGCCTTGCATGTGAACGAGCGTCGCCAACTTGGATACGGCCGCACATCAGCGTTGTGAAGACATTTGCGGTATGGCTTGTCGTCTCATCAACACATCCACGGATTTCCATGTATCGCCAGGAAAACAAAGCCTCGAGAGAGACTCCATATGCGAAACCTCCACGTGCTTTCCTTCGCCAAATCGCTCACATCCCGCCCAACATTTGCCCGACATCGTACCATGGGCACCACAATCTGACCAAGCAGCATAGAATATCAGGGGTTACTACACCTGGGCGTGTCAGTCGCAAGGAACGCGTCGCAGAAATTCAATGAGACTCTTTCCTCAACATGTGGAACAGTACGATAGCGATGGGGAGAGCTCTTTCGTATTTTGCGTCGAGTATGCAACTAACCTGTGTCATGTCAAGCAACAGCAGTAATACAGTGAGTTTTTTAAATCTTCAATACTAGATCGAAGAATTGACCCAAGGAGCTTCTTTGCTCTGTTGTCAAGATCTTCATTGCTTGTGGCACACATCTTTCAGAAAGATTTTGCGCGTTGCACACGAACCTCAATTGATTCACGCTCTTCCCGCCGAGGCCATTCCATGTTGTTCGTTACCGAGCGTTCAAGCCGTTCTCCATCGGGAAAGGGTGAACACATTCTCCAAACAAAAGCCTGTAGCTACATTACAGCTCACAGGCCTCCAGAGCTGTGCGCAATATTGTGCCTCTCCAAAGAGGGGTTGGCCACCAATATGTTCAAAGTCATTGGAGAAGGGCCTTCAGAAGCATATCGATATTAGATATTTCACTCCGAGCATTTCAGCTGCAAACGGCGCAACCTCTCTCCGTGTTGAATATTCGCTGCCGTCTCGTCGGGACGAGGGAAGAGAGAAAGTTGTTTGCAGTCTACCCTTTGAACGATGCCAAGAGTAGAATCAACTTTTCCCGAGTTGTTTCCATGCCCGGCCACATCCCCCTGTGCGACAGACAACAACCCTCGGAAGCTCGTGAGGTCAGGCTTGATATCAACTTGCTGCCTTAACAACGTACAGATGATCGCCAACAGCACAGAGGTTGCCGAAATTCCCACTGAGGCCCACACATACCGAGCCTCTAGGGTAAGTCTCCGAGCAGTGGGGCTGTCGCTGTAGGCTTGGGAGACTTGCTCTCGCCACGCGTATAAGTGGTTGGTGAAGCTTATCGCAAGCGATATGTGGCGGGGCAGGTTGTTCGCAATATCTCCAACAACCTGATCTGGTCGACTAATCATATGGTCCTTGTATTCACTTATCGATATCTCAGCCCATTGCCCGCGGTCTTGTGTTCCAACGAGGAGGTCCGTGCCGTTGGAAGTTGTAAAGTATAGCTCTCTTCCATCGGCCAACGTCATATTTGAAATAGAAGTGACAGTACCGTTGCCAAGTAATACTGGGACTGAACTAGGTTTAACCGGATCCTGTTGAAAGTTCCATTCAACTACAAGCAAGAGGTTTCTTTCCCCACTGCGCGACGTCGTACAAGAAACTTGCGACCTATCGTCATTTTCTAGCGCCTCATACAATAGAAGCCTGCCCTTTTCGAAAACACGACACTTCCAAATCGCGACTACCAACGGGTCGTTCAGATCGCTAATGTTCATTTGCTGGAATCGCTCAGTGGTCAGCCCTGCTATGCGCTTGCTCTTGAAAATCGGAGCGTGCACATCGTGACCCGCGGCACCTAAGAAGGACGCGGCTGAAAACACGACGGCGAGAATACGTAGGATGGTGACGAGGGCCTTGGCGACGTTGCAGTCGAAAGGCAAGTCGCCGTTCGCTGGAAGCACATCCGCCCACGATCGAGTATTTGTCAATCTGAATCTCTGGCCGCCTGCCACCCTGTACGCGAGCCACAGCTCGTAGGCTTTCTTCGTCGAAACGACGGTCACGCCAATGACCAGTACCTCGAGCCAAAGGCTGATGAGAGCATACCCAACTTGTTCGTCGATCGGGGTCTGGAATGTTCTCATGGCAAGTCTGGCTCCGGGAGTAGCCGTTGAGAAGAAGAAGCCGTCCGGGTCCACGCACGCTGACGTATTCAAGTTAAAGATTACGGTTTTTCAGATACCAGAAGATGGGACTTGGTCAATTCTCTGCGGTGAACGGGCATTACGCGAGGCGAGTGCATGTAATATCTCTCAGAATGTGGGTAGGGTAATGTAGGTGCGCATGTGTCCCCTACAATGGTCATTACCCGTAAATAGCGGTCGAGCCTCACTGACTGGCGGCATGCGTCGCAGATCTGAGTAACTTCGGCCTCTGAGAGCCTCCTTGGCCCTTTCCTCTTCGCGAGGCATGGCCGTGGGTGGCAGGCTCACATCGCTATCAACGGAGGTACGCAACAGAGCTTTTGGAAGACGCGCCTTGGGCTACGACAATGAGGGCCTCGTTGTCGGAAAGATACCGCTGCATTGGCGATGTGGGCTGGCGCGCAACAAAAAGCCTTCTCGCGCTGACTGCCGTGCGCTGGAGTGCGGCGAGGGTGAGGGGAGCCCCTGGCGTCGTGCATTAACGGCTGCAACGATGCAGCGATGCTTAAGATGAGCTAAGCTGAAATGCTCAAAATCGGGCCTGGAGTGGGTTGGGACACGTACCAAGTGAGATGCTTCGGCGTACAGCACAGTCTTGTTGAGGCCAGTCCAAGCCATATACAGTACCCTTCGAAGGGTACATGGACCTCACCAACCGAGAGCGCAGCAAAATCTGACGGTAGTCCTCAACTTTACCTCCAATTCGCCTCTTGCTTCCTCGATGCCATCGCTACGCGCCCACCGCCCAACTGCCCTCCTTGCGCCCAACATCCTCCTCGCGCCCAACGTCCTCCTCGCCTGCCACTGTCTGACGGCGCTGCCGCAGTGGGTCACTCACTGTGAGTGAGGCCTACTAGGCTCTCGGTCGGTAAATGTGCCACGTGTTGTGTAGAACACAAAATCAATACAGTGGATCCTCGCTAACTGCATGCTCGGTTTCCGCATATTCTCGATTACTGCATGCGTTCGTCAGCCACCGGCTGCGGAGCAGCGATTCCAGCCTGTATATGATATTGAACTGCATACCGCATACAGTAACTGCATGAAGAAAGTGATCCTTAATCATATCGAACCCTCATACAAAGGCTTACTATGAAACAGGTAAAAACTTATGACAGTGTGGATGCCTCCTCTGAAGGGAGAATACTATTTACAGTGGCGGCCTTGCTCCGGTGCACCGAAAGCGTGTTCTACAGTACACTCTCAAGCGTAGACAGTGCGATCACTGCGGGTGATCACTGCCGAGAGGCCAGGCCAGTAACGTGGTAAGAGTACACGCTCAGCACGAAGGTAGATAGATATTAAAAGAGCAACTTCTGGCCCTTTAACAGTGTGCATGCATGAATGACAAACACGAAACGCTTTGACTCTTACTACACATGTTGAGCCCAAATTCGCATGCGTGCAATTGCCCAACCGCCGGACGTGTAAAGTACTGAGCAGGTGGGCACTGTATGATGACCGGTGTCGGATACTGTACTCGCTTCGTCCTGCAGAAGCTTGTCGTGCATAAGGCTTTCCGGAGACGCCGCAGTGTGGGAGCGGATAAACTTTACAGCTCTGTCGGCAAAAGCAAGAGAGCCTGCTATGCCGCCTATCATATGCACGACGTTATGCCGCAGCGCATCCCGCCTCCTTGCCCTGCTCTGTTGCTTATTTCGAGTCAACTCGCAATGCTTCAGTGGTGAAGGGGGGTTGCTGTTGTTGTCGGACAGTGACAAAAAAATCGGACATGCAAAATATTTTGAAAAACATCTCCGACACGGGCCAAGGTGCACCGCCGCGCGTAACGGCGCCAGACGGTGCGCCGTATCTCAGAACGACGTGGTTGAAATTAAAGAAATAATATCTCAATCGATTGCTCACAGCTTTCTACGTATTGTATAGGAGTGTAACAAGCCCCAGCATACAAAACAGACAGATTTTTTAATTTTTTTTAATTTGCTTGGATGTCCGATCTTAGTGCTTCGGTTGGGGTGAAAAAGTGTCCGCGCGCTTCAATCTCACTCCTCTTCTGTGTCCGTGCTTGTTTCCGCCAAGTCCCAGTGGACGGACACGCTGAGTGTCCCCGTCGCAAAACATAAAAATGGTGACTGCTTGACAATTGCAACTACTTTTTTCTTTTAATATTGAGGTTTTTGTCCGACGTCAGGAGTACCCCCCTTTACAGCATCCTACTGTACAGCACTGTAATCCATAATACGACATCATCAGCCACGCATCCTTGTGGCGGGATCCAATACCTTGGCTACAACCGCTTGTACCTCACGTCATACCGATCCCGTAGCGACACAACAGACGATAACAGTTCACCCGATCGCAACGCACCGCCACCCAATGTGAGATTATCAAACTCATTACTAACTGCGCGGACTGCCGGGCAAACCAACAACGCTCCAGCAAGCACTTTCCCATTAATTTGCCCCGGCGCCGCCCTCCTGAAATCGAGAGCGCTGCGCTCGTTTGGTCGCTCACCAGGTGCATGCAACAATGTCCGAAATATGGCAGAAAAACATCGGAAACGAGAGGGACAATCAACTAACCACTTTCTGAGACCAGAGTCCCATCCGGCTTCTTCATTTCACCACTACGCACCACCAATGCCGACTCATTCCAAATGCCACTGAATGTCCATAGCGGCCTTGGATATCAACGAGCGTCGCCAACTTTGATACGGCTGCACAGCAGCGTTGCGAGAACACTTGCGGTATGACTTGTCGTCTCATCAACACACCCACGGCTTTCCATGTATCGGCAGAAGAACACAGCCTCGAGAGAGACCCCCATCCGCGAAACCTCCACGTACTTTCCTTCGCCAAATCGCTCACATCCCGCCCAACATTTCCCCGGCATCGTGTACCATGGGCAACACAATCCGAGCAAGCAAAATAGAATATCAGGGGTTGCTGCAGCTGGGCGTGTCAGTCGCAAGGAACGCGTCGCAGAAATTCAAAACGCCTCTGCTTGACCCCCGACATCTGGTCACGCTTGATACTCTTCTTCAAAGGGCACCACCCATCCTCATATCCCTCTGCATAAGAACAATCACAAATCTACAATGCGGCCTAAATCCGCACGCCCATCAATCGCAACCTCCACCTCTCAATACCTTAACTTTTTGCGCAGCTGAGGCGGTGTTCCAGCATTCCACCGATGCGTTTTGACCACTAAATGCAAGTCCTTCAACGCTCCCTCAAAAGTGTATTTCGTGATCTTGCTCTGCATCTTGGGGTCAATGCGGGCATGTCCCTGTATCAGCATCGCGCGAATCTGAATGCACACCACGTCAATACTGTTGACCGGAGCCCATCCCGAGGCGGTCAAAAGCTCCATACAGAGCCCGCCGCGGTGGAGCACATGCCCTGCCGACACGTATGGGGCTGCGACGCGGACGACTGGCGGGGCGTGCGGGTAGTCCGCCGGGAAGGTGAACTCCAGCTTCACGGTATCTCTCTTTGCGATCTTTGCGAGATCAGAGGCGATTCTCGAGCCCTGCACGTCATCAAAGTAAAGATGGACATTCCATTTGTACAGGTCCTCCTCGACGGGTTCCGCTATGAAGCCGTCCTTCCGCGTGTCCATGTCCTTGAGCAGAGTGAGCTGCTTCATCAAAGTGGCGGTCGCTAGCCTGCTATGGCCGAAGCGTGGCGCCTCGTACTGCATGGACTCTGCCGGCCGCTTTCGGTGCCTCGGCAGCGGCGATTGCGGGTCCTTCTTGAGCTTTCCCTCTGCGGAGGAGAGGCTCCGCTTCGTCCCAAACAGTTGCTTCTCGTAGAGCTCGTTGGCGCGCTGCATGACCTTGTGAACGACTTGATGAGGGGTAAACTTGGCGTCCGCGTCGGTGAGGACAGTGAGCAAGTAGGTGTTAATTTCGAGGACGAAGCCGTCTGGAAGGCCGAGCTCATTTTCAACGAGCGGCATGACGGAGTTGTCCTCCTTGTTTCCGGACAGGAGTAGATTGAAGCGGCCGCCGTCGGGGAGTTGGTACGAGGCACGGGCGTCAAAGGAACCTGGGCCAGACTTGCCGTGCTCGAGCGTGGGCGAGTACTCGGGGCAGTGCGCAAGTTGCGAGGAGGAGGACTTGGAGGGCGCCCAGTCGCGGAGGGCGGTGAGGGACGCAGTGTTCATGGCTAGTGAAGGAGTTGATTTGAGGGGCAAGGGGGAGGGGGAGACGGGACGCGGAAGAGAGGAAGGGGAGGTGGCGGAGGGGGGAGGCGGGGAGGGAGAGAAAGAAGCGCTTGCGAATTTTAGTCGGTGAGTGTGCGTACACGTGTACCCAAGTATATTTCGGGAGTTTTAGAGGGGGGGAGGCAACAGCAATCTCTATGCAGCGAGATAGCTTTTTTCTATCGAGTTACAGGGGGGGGTCGCTCAATAGTGCCTACTTTAGTAGTGCTTCCCTCTATATAGTGCTATGGCTCACCCTCTGGCACAGGTTATCATAAGCTCACATGTGTATCATCCGGCATAGTTCAGTACTCAAAGGATGAAGTTATTTAGTTGTGTTATACAGGCTTTGTTGTGTTTGTGTTAGCAGTGTGCTTTGTCCCCAAATATGTGTATTTGAGCCTCCTTTATATAGTGCCATCCCCCCAATAGTGCCATAGCTAGAGGTACGGCACTCTATAGCACTATATTGTAGGAGGCACTGTACCGTACATTCTGTATGTTAATCTGTATGTTGCACGTGTCTGTGCCAATATTCAGTCTCCGCGCCCGCCGCCAACTTGATCAACATCATTCGTTAACTTCTTGTCCGTGGCACATCCTCGCTTCATCATACTTGCAATACACCCTCACACATGTATCGATACGGAATTCATGGTCAATTTGCATCCATGTACGCGCAAGCTCAAGTCCACACACGAAGAAACAACTCCTTTGTAGAACTCTACTTCTATCATCTTTGCATTCCCGGGCACTGCATCCGCTCCGCACTCCAATACCCACCGCCTTCCCAACTGCTTAGCCTTGAGGTCCCTACAATACCTTTCTCCTGTGCTCTAAAACGAACTACACTCTCCTTCGCTACACGGCCCTCTCAAACCGTGACTTTGAACCCTCTCTCCGCCCTGCAAGCACGCCACTGTACCTTCAATCTCCTCCCCACTCGGTGCCTCGCTTGATGCCATGCTGATACGCACTTGCGCTTCCGACCAGCTCACCCCTATAGCAAAATTCAATCCAATCTACAGCTTTCTGCACGCGCAACGATGCCACGCGCAACGATACCACAGTTTGGTCTGTGTCCAAAAAAGCCCCGCATCAATCTGGACGCAAAACGGATCCAATTGTCAACAACAGGAGGCGATTTAGCGCATCACTTAATGGGGAATTGCTGCTTATTTGATGCTACGCACTCACCACTTGCGATACCGGTCTACTGCCCATGTCGTATGTCGACTGCCCAACGCATGCCGGTAGTTCAAAAAAAAACACTACTACTTATTCGGAGGCCGTTTTCGAAACGATGTAAAGGTAGCGCCCTCCACGACCCTTATTCAAGTCTCCCGTCGTCCCTGTCCATCCATCAGGAACTCGAACAAGCTGGCCGCCGCACAGCATTGCATCCACGATCTTTTCATTCTCATCCTTACTGTGCGAAATATCCCGAAGGCGGTAAGCTCCACCTGCCCCCTTTGCCATATCTTCCTGGCCCCGATCCTTCGCCCAACCTGGAAACTCATCAGATAATTTGAACTCGATGTTAACAGCGGCCTGAGATATGTCCGCCGTCTGAACAAGTTGCAGAAACACATATTGGCCGCCGTAGCCGCGATAGATGTCACCCCAATTTTCTGTCTCCACGTTTTTCGATTCGCCGGACAAGCCGTCTTTATAAGAGATAAAATCCTTTGAATAGGTCATACCTCCATACGTACGCACCTTGATATCCTTGAGTTAGTTTTTCGGGGTCACGCGCACCGCGACTTTCAATGAGGCCTTCTCGTCGAGAGGAGGGGGATCCGCCGAGGGCCAGACCTTCAGGTCACCTGTCTCCCAGGAGACGGTAGGAAGATAACCTTCTTTGCAAATACGTAAACTGACTCACCGGGCTCAACGTCGATGGGCCCGATTGTCTTGGTAGTTGTCTTCGTCTTGGCATCCTCTTCAGAGTTCCCTTGGATGCTGGTGTTTACAACTGATGAAGTCCAGTCGACCGTAGTGTTTAGTGACTCATTGAAGATTCTAATCGGTGTATTCACATCCAACACGACTAAATAGGAGTTTGAGTTGGCAACATGAACAATGTTTTCGACTTCGGATCGAGACATGCTGATCGAGCTCTCAATCTCTTTAGTGTATTGAATAGCAGAATGGGATTGGGAAGGATTGGTGAAACTGTCTTTCAGTTCCCATTCCATTTTCCCTCGGTACTCAATTTCACTGCTGCCCATGTCGGATGAGTGAAATAGCGAGGGTGCGAAGGCGAGAAGATGGATGAAGAAGGTCAGAAAAACTAGCTGATTTCGTTGCGACACCCCCAAGTGACAAGCACCGATTATATAGTGAGTAGGGAAGGCAGCAAGTGTGTCAACGTTTCAAAAAATGCAATAGAAGCGTGTCGCCGAGACTATCTGTTCCTATGATCATCAAAGTGGACATTGTGAATGGGAATGGATGCACTTGCAGTGGCTCGTTTTATAGGTGAGTTCAAAACAGGGAAAGCCTGCTCTTTGGCAATACTGTGCTCGGTTGGACCAAACAGTCGTGTATAGACGGATTCCTAAGTCGAGGACATCGAGGACAAGCCCTGACGCGCTGAACATGTGCATCTTTCGATAGAAGAGCAGTGCTGCCTATAACATCGGGACATCCGAAATAATAATCAGACGTTCTCCTTGAATTTATATATTATTGTTGCAATTCTTCCTACAAGACATACAAGTTGGTACCCCCCGAAGTTGTACACTTTATGAAAATAAACGAAAAATCAGCTTCCAAACATCTGCCGAAGCCGATTTTCACATGGCTAAACAGAGCACGGGTCCCCGAATCTTGTGCTGTAAACGGCAAATCGCCTCATTTACGGCAAACGCGGTCGCCTCTCGTGAGAGCATCACCTCAAACAAGGCATTTCTGCAAAAACGGACACCAAACTTGAACACTACAGTAATTGGGCAATTCAAATTGGACATGCAAATTTTTATCGTCAGAAAAACATTTCAAGCGCAGGTGGATGCAGGCCACCTCCATTGCTATCGAAATGGGTTAACCTGACGTCATTTCTCATTTGCTATCAAAGACGTTGGCTCATAGACACTGGAAAGTTTCAAGACCAAGTTGCTCCTCTACCTTCCTTGCTCTAGCTTCGGCCTTCTTCTGACAGACGATGCGCTTCGCTACTTGACGACGAACTGCCATGGGACGTGGGGCTAAATCACGGACGCCATACGCATTGACACGCAGAGCCAGAGCCTGTTTCTCAGTTCTCAAACGTTCCTTCATTGTCTTTGCATATAACACGGTCTCACGTTCGACCTTCACCGCATCCTTTTTTCCTTTACTGCCCTTCGCGCACTGTCTAGAATATTTTTCTCCTTGGCTTTCTGCAGCGCCGCCCCAGATGTTAAACATAAACCAACTGCAGTGTCCAAGAAACCGCGACTTAATACAACCGGCTGCAATCCAATGCCTTCTCTTTGTAATTGTCGTTTGTTATCGATCATTTTCGATATATCCTCAACGCTGATTAGCTTAGTATGTTCCTCATAAGACATTGGGCGCGATACGTTCAATAAAGGTCGCCAGTCTAACGGATAGATACCCGATTTCCCAAATGCCTTCTCAATATTACTTCTTGTAAAGGCCATTGTCTAGGCTTTCGTTACCAGCTTCAAAAAATCAAATGCGTCATAGACGTTACTGTTATCGGCAGATGACAGTTTCTCAACCAGATTACGCAAGTGCATCTTGAAAGGTCCGAACACGGCGACATCTAAGGGCTGTGTCACTCCACTGGTGTGCGATGGCAATGCATAGGCAATAATACCAGCTCTGTCGAACATATCCAACACACGAAACGTCATATGACTGCGATATCCATCCATAAGTAGGAGCATTTTTTGACCATTCCTTGTGCGCTCAAAGTTGTCTTTCACGAAAAATGTTGCCCATTCCATGAAGCTGCTGGAGTCAACTCCGGCGATATGTTCACGTGTGGTAATTAAACTGCCATTAGGAAGGCAATCGGCAACAGTTTCAACGCACTCTCCATCTCCGTAATTTGATACTCTAAAATTTAGAGACTTGCCTTTCACAACGAAAAAGGGTCGCCCCAAACACCCACCGGCGAATATAGCAGGCATCATTGTAATACGCTCAATGTTTCGGAATTCTGGGGGCCTCTGAACCGCAAAAGATGACCTTGTGACGAAATGTTTGCGCTTGTCAGACTTTATGCAGTCTTTGTTTGGGGAAATGCCCGTTTCGTCCAAATTTGCGATGTGAATTGAGTCTATACTGTGGTCCTGGATGATTTTCTTGATGGATAAAAAATGAGTTGTCAAGGTTTCGGCGTTACAGGCTCTCTAACGAATCTCCTGTTCCTTAGTCGTACGGCGAAAGCTGATGTCGTCTTGATGGCGACTCAAAAAGTTTCGCAAAAACGCCTTGCCGGGGCGATTGTTTATGAAAGGAAGCGTGTTTTGGCGGTGCTGAGGAAAAGAGTTTACTACCATTTGAACAGCATCTTTGATGTCTTCGCGGTTTAGCGGGAAACCCCGGCCTGAATAACGCTGAATTTGATCAACAATGATCTTTTCTTCGGAGTTGGTGAGGTATGAACGGGATCGTGGTGGATCGTCTTTGTGTTGCAACTGATATTGGAAAGTGGAAAGAGGCAGACGAGCAATTTTTGCAGCACGACGGCGAGATACATAGTGCTTTTCAGTAGCTACGATGGCCTTTTGAAAGCATTTCTCAGCTTTAGAAAGTCTCTTAGCTCTTGCCATGAAGACTGGCGAATGTCGGTGATTGTCAGTCTCGGGATTTGTGTCAAGTCTAGATTGCATGCTGGGGACTCAATTTGCATTTGTATCCAACGCCGCAATGGGCACTGGGGTTATGGAGGGTGGCAAATTCGAATATGTGCTTTAGAGTGGGCTGTTTGCATTTCCCGCCATGTTACAAAGGCTTTCTCACGCGTCATGGAGAGTAATGCAGTATTTATTGATCAAGTTTCGTTTTTCTGGATAAACTTTTCATATTTTGATTTTGTTCAAGTGGTGGTGGTACTGTTCAGGAATGGGTGGGCCCTTCTTGTACATGTACTTGTACTGTACAGAAACTACAGTGGTGGCAAAAACAATAGGACATATGACATTATCCGGTCACATGGTGTAAGCGTTGGGATACAGGTAATGAACATTGCTGTAGTTGGAGCACGCGGCGAGAGGAGTCTGAATTTTTAAACAGATTTACAAACAAACAAACGGTTTTAGAGATATCATCGGAGATATGCAAATGAGTCGGCAAAAACTATAGGTACAGTTTATTGCGCGCGGCAGCTGAAGGGCAGGAAGAGCAATGACCGCTCTTCGCAGTAGTCGATCTTCTTGCCTTTGGCCAGGACTACCTCTACGCACCGCTTCCGCATAGATTGAGCTAAGCTAACAAGCGTTTCAGTAGAAATAGAATCCCAAGCATCAATAATGCACTCCGTGAGCGATTGGATACTTTCAAATTGTCTCTGATTAGCGTAAACCCTTCTTACGAGAATACCCCACCAGTTCTCTATGGGGTTAAGGTCTGTGGAGTGCGCGGGTCACTCTAAGACAGATATGTAATTGTCAAAAAGCCAGTCTTTGGTAAACTTAGAACAGTAACATGGAGCACCATCTTGCATAAAGTTCCAGGTGACAGGAAGCTCCTCTGAAAAAGGAAGGAGATTTTCCTCCAATGTCTGCACGTACTTCTCGCCGTCTTGCGAACCCATCAGAAACACGAGCTTTGACTTCAAATTTCCAGCGAAGCACGCCCAAACCATGAGACTTTGGCCACCACTGTGCCTTCTTGAAAACCATTCTTTCTCTTTCCTAAGGTGCCACTTATAGGCCAGACCATCGGGGCCGTCCAAGTTGAATTTTTTTTCGTCGGACAACACCACTTTGTCCCACTTTTGTTGACTCCAGGCCATCCTGCCCATTGCCCAAGAGACACGAGCTTCTTCATGCCTTTCATGCATCGCCGGAGCCCTTGCTACTCGTTTTTATCGCAGGTTGTTGTTTGCCTGCAGTACCTGACGTACTTTCCGTGCCTTAACGTTCAATTGTAAGTCTTTAACAATGCCAGCGGAGCTCAAAACACCCTTGGAAGCCTCTCGATTGATCCTTCTCTGGTCAGCTGCAGTAAGCTTACGTGACCTCCCACCCGGGTGTAGTGCAGTGATCCTGCACTAGTCACCGCCGTCGCGGGGACGCGCTCCCCGCCTTTGACACGTGTACTGTGCGCGCACACTTGGGAAGGTACCCCACGTGTACCACACGTGGCCACACGTGTACCACACGTGGCCACATGTGTACTGCACGTGAACACACGTGTATGACAGTCGTATGACACGTATATGATACGTGTACAACACGTGTACGACACGTATACATACGTGGTACCCACAAGTTTCTACGCTAATTAGCGTCTAATGCCAAGTGGCAATTCTAATGACGATAATTAATTATTAATTACCCCTTAAGTAACCGACGCCGACGATGGCGCTCGGGTGTCGGAAGGCGCTACAGTAAAGAGGCATCAGGTGATCGGACCCCATCTCTAGTAGGATCCTCTACGGTTCCTATATAGTTGGCTAAGTCTGGTACCTGCACCCTTCGTCGTCATCCTTTTTCTTGTTTTTCCTTTACTTTTTGACCTATTTCTACATTTCTACGCTAATGTTCTTCTTCCTTCTTTCTTCTGTTTTCTTGTGTTGTTCTTCTTCGACGCTGTCGATAGTGGTCCGCGACGCGACCGCCACACCCACTCTTTTTAGTTACTCGATCCCGAGTACCCCTTCACGCGCTGACCGCGACTCTACCCGCGATTCTCGCGTTACCTCTGAGCTACCACGGACAGAGGGTCCCGAACACCCTGGTGGTGACTGGACATACCGCTTTCCCTCATAGCGAGATTTACGCCCTCGTTGGCGAGTGTGTCCACTGCACTACATTTTGGTCTCCCGACCTAGAATCGAACTAGGGACACACGATGAACAATTCACGAAAACCCCGCCTTCCTGGCGTCAAGACTCGAGCCGGGAGCAGTACGCAGAGCGATCGAGCGCCGCGCCAAGATGGGCGAGATACCCCAAGAACTACCGATCCGCTCCCAGCGGTGGCTGTGGATGCACAGACAGATCAGGACCAACCAACTCCGATAATGGAGAAGCCTAGCGCGAGCAGCGCGGCGCCTACCCCAGACGTTGGGAAGATAGCCGACGTCGAGGCTACAATAGTCGCCTTCGTTCGCGAACGTATACTTCATATTGAAGATACTCTCACGGTCCTGCGTGCTAAAATCTCCACGATGGAGGCGCGTCATGACCGCGCAGACGCTGAGCTGCGCCTTTTACGTGGCGACGTTAACTCCGTTCTGGAGGATCTCCAGATTCCGGACGCTATCGACGGGCAGTCACAATAACTACCCGCGATGTACTGGCTCGGATGGTCAGAAGACTTGAATCGGTCGAGGAGCAACTCCACGGTGGAGGTGACGACGCCGACCTCGAGGAACAAGATGAACCCCGAGTTGCCAGGAAAAAGACTCCGAGAGGAGGAGCTCAAGATTTCGAACGCCACATTGGCGAGCAATCGAGGAGATCTCGAGAGTCGCGAAAATCGCGCAAGAGCAAGAAGGATCGCTATGATCCTGATTGGAATCCATACCCTCCGTCCTCTGACGATTTTGACGACTCTGAGTCGGACCCGTCGGATGACGAGGAAGCTTCAAGTGAGGATGCTGGTGAGCGACGCAGACGAACGCCGCAAGGCGGGAGGCACGGTCGCCAGCTTGGGCAGAAGCACCCCGGACTGAAGGTGCTTCGACCCACAAATCGCCTCTTCGAAGGCGCCCTGGACTATCGCCGTTACAGGCTGACAAGGCGTCACAAACGCCGAAGTGTAGCATAAGGACGCGTGTCCTATCTACACAAAAATACTGTCCGCGTGGAAACGTCGACCACGTGGCAAACGTTATGACAACGACTGTCATTTTTCGGATCCGTCTAATGTTGCGTGTAAGGCGACCGATCCTTACAGTACCTCGAGTACAGTACTGTAGCGCAACGGAGCAAATAGTCGTTACGAAGTCTCCTCTGTATTGGCGCCGTTACGCTTTACGGTGTAAGAAGTACAGTATTACGTAGTTAATAAAGGAGGCCGCTAGGGGAATGGAGAGAGAACCATCGACAGCACGGAGGGCTAGTCTGGTCAAGTCCGACCCCTAGTCGTCTACGCTTTTCTTTCTTTTTCGTAGGTCTTTTGGCCTTTTTCCCTTTCGTTTTCCGTTCTACGTTCCGACCACCCACCCGAGGGTGAGACGCTACGACAGCGCGGCTCCGTGCCAGGATCCGGACTCCGCGTCGTCGCCCTGACCGCAAGGGCGCCGAGTCACGTGACGACCGGTCGATCTGCCAGCCGTTGCTCGTTGGGGTGTCGAACCCATTCAAGACTCTACCACGCTACCAGGGACACGTTCCCATTTGCTTATTGGCACGTACGCCCGGTGACATCGCACTTCGAGCTACAGTATGCGCCCTGAGCCCGCTCCCGCCTTCGTGGTCTGTTGAGCGCTGGGGTGTTATACTACACTGGTCTCCCGACCTAGAAGTGTACGATCACTTACGTATTTGCCACGTACGGCATCAATAGTATCCGATAGTCTACGTTGCTCATGAGTTCGCCTCACCGATCCGTCGACGGCTCCGAAGCCGCGGATCCACCTGCTCCGCCCGCAAGGAGTGACGTTCCGACTAATGTAGCTGGAAACCGTCCCGACATACAGCCGGTTACCTCGACGTCGCCACCGCCTACGTATGAGCAGATGCTTCGAAACCTCGACGACATTCGAGACGCACTCCGACAAGACGTGTACGACGATGTATACGAACGATGCCGTGGAAATCTACGAGACATGATGTTGGGCCGATATGAATCCTTCACGCAGAAACTGGAGAGCCTCCGTGCTCACGTCGATACGATTAAATCTCGACTCGTTCTCTGCGAAAGTCACATTCCGGACGATTCCTCCGCGGATCGTCTGCGCGGCCCGACTGCCGAACAAATGCGCGCGTTCGTGCATTTGACCACTCCAGTACAACAGTGACGCACACGTGCGAACCGCCTACGAGAGCATAGGAACACGTCTCCCCAATCGCCTGCGAGATTTCGCGACGATTCTCGGCCTTCGCCAATAGTGTTGCATCCTTTCGAACCATTTCTTCTTCGTACGGAACGCTTCAAACAAGGAGGGTCTCCGGAAGAAACCTCTCACGTTGAACAAACCGCCCGGTTGAGGGATCGAATGCCAGCCCACGTGGGAAGGCCTTACGAAAAGGCATTACCGTCTCAGATCCTCTCCGGACGCAGAGTCCCAGGCCCTGCGGTAACCCCCTTCGGTCAGCTCGGTCCGCTCGAGCCCGGCCTCGAGCCCTCTACTACCTTAATTCAAGAATTCCGACACGTCGTCGACTATCGCCTCTATCGTTTGGAGGACACGTCAAACTTTGTTACGGAAAGTGACGCCGGTCACATATCGAAATACGTGAGACGCTGTCGTGGCATTCGACCTACCATGAAGCCATTCGACGGATGATCGCCGATTGGCCTCCTCCCATTTTTCAAGGACCTGAGCATAACGTTCAATTCCCAGCGTCTCAACGAAGGGGTCGCCGTTCGCGTCGTTGCGCATTTCCTCGAGCGTGAGGCAGAGCGGCTGTACACTTCATTCACGATGAGTGCCATACGTTCTGGTACTCTCTGGACGAGTGCCTCGATTACGTGGCCCACACCCGTCCAAACGTTTATCCAGCGGTACTTGACTGATGACGTTCTCAGTCGAGCTTATGAGAAGGTCACGACCATCCGCCAACTCCCGTATGAGACCGAAAATGCGTACGCAGATCGGCTCGAGGCCGAAGCGTACGCCTGCACCGCTGTATTTTTAGACGCCGCCCTCGTGAACTACTACGTAAGGGGCCCGGCCCCCGAGACCCGAGACGTCGTAGCTTCGACCGTCCAACGCTTGGCCGCAAACCAGCGCACGGACTTATCGTTGATCCGCCGGATAGCCCTAGCGGAGGGTAACACGCATCGTGCGAGATCGGAGAAGGCGTTGCCGGACATCGGTGTCCATGCTCAGCAAACAGCTCGTTCACCCAAGGCTACAGCTAGCTCCAAAACGTCTTCTGGATCCTCGCTGTATGTCGAAGAACAACGTGAAGGCCGAGGCCTCATCGCAGGAAATGCAGGTCTGTTGGACGCCCCTGCCGGTTCTCGCTTCGAACTTGTGATGGTTGTACCCAGGCTCCAAGACCAAGAGTCCTCAACTACAGGCGCGACGACGTCAACTCCTTCGATCACGGAAGCCGTCTCCGAGCTAGACATTACGAGACGCATCGAACGCTTTGTACCAGCGAAAGTACCGAAGCTCACGAACGAGCAAGTGGGCCTAGCACTCTCGGTTGTGCCGCCCAACTCACAGCAGTACCGTTGCTGGCTGTGTCGGATCGTTGGGCACACGCTGTACAAATGCCCGTTCCTCACGCAGGAACAACAGCTGTACTCCGCGTACCAAAACTACGTATATCAGCTGGAGACGCGTCCGCATATGCGCAACCTCATCACACAATTAGCGACGGACCGCTCTCGAGGTTTCGTCAATCAAGGCGGCCGAGGCCAAGTACGGTTTAACGATTCGCAACGGCGACTTCCGCCACGTGCGGGCCAAGAACGAAGGGGAGCGCCCTCCAGGTATCCCCGCCGTGAGGATTACCGCGAAAGGCGTCGACCATCGACGGGCAACGTGGAAGGAGCAATGATGTATCTACGAGATCTAGTTACGTCTGATTTCGCCACCTCCAAACGTGACGAACGGGTGGCCCTACCCACGAACGATCCAAGCCAACCGAAGGCAGCCCCCGTTATGCTCACGCCGAGTGGCCTAAATGAAGAAGAAATAGACGACGGGGAAACCAGCGGGTCCTATCGCGATGCACGGCAAACGTTTGCCGGTCAAGAAGACGCTAGATCGTCCGGAGACAGTAGTTCCTCGGGAAGAGATTAGGGGTAAATACGATTGCGCGGTTCCGCCATTTACCCACGAATGCTTCTCAGAAACCGCTGCCCACGACGGAGGAAAGGACCGTTCCAGGGATCAGCTCCAGAACGCGATCTGACGATCAGACCGGACCTCAAAGGTCCGGGAAGCCACAAGATAGCCACACGCGAGGGGCCACGGGTAACGTGAAGGCCCATGTCGACGAACGACATCCCGAAAAGAAGAAAGGGCGCGGACGCCGCGGACGAAGGAAGCGGCCTCGACAGAACGCATCCGTCAGAAGAGGGGAGTCACGTGTGGTTAATGGATTCGTTTGCCTTCTGTCTTCGAAACTTTACAAGGTCTATGGATCTATCGCTACGGCGACGAATGCATTTAAGCCATATCGAATTGCAATTGACACTTGCTCAGGTTACAATCTTGTCCGTCATGATTGCCTCCCCCCGGACTGGCGCTCTTACGAGATTCCCGGAGCGCCGTTGCCACGCCTGGCTGGAGCGG
This sequence comes from Chondrus crispus, assembly GCF_000350225.1. NCBI lineage: Eukaryota > Rhodophyta > Florideophyceae > Gigartinales > Gigartinaceae > Chondrus > Chondrus crispus. The sequence goes on along the minus strand of NW_005179120.1, from coordinate 31,685 downwards.
ATTCGAATCCTTTCAAATTGACTTCCGTCGTACGCTTGGCCGTACGCCTAGGGAACGTCACCTACCGACTACCTTTTGTGGTAGCGGAGGCCCTCGCAGTCGACGTTCTGCTCGGGACCTCGTTTATAGACGTACACGTTGCCTCGATCGACGTGGTCAACCAACGTCTGGAACTCCGTCGTGGAGGTGCTGTCGCAGTTGTAGACGCAAAGGGCGTGGAAGGATTCCCTGGAGAAGAGGGGTCCTCACCGAAAAACCCGTCTCGACGAAATCGCAGTGACAACGGTCATGGGACGGAAGCGGAACAGATCCGTTTGGCTCGTTGGGTTACGATCCTGGCAATGTCGCAGTTCGCCGTTAAAGTGACGACTAAGGGATCCGGACTCGTCTTCATGTAGCCGAAGCCTTCCCCGCAAAGTCGCCAGGGAGTACGTCTCACAAATGGTGTCGTGGCCGTAATGCCAAATCGTACGTTCAATGTCATCGTTGCCAATTTCTCGCGCAAGCCAAGAAGGCTCCCTAAGAACACGGTCCTGGGGTACGCGAAACGTAGCCCGTTGGCAATCCTTACACCGGAGCGTGGGGTAGCCGAAAAGATCGGCCGTGTGCTCAACATTTCTCCGCTGTCAGATACCTCGCCAACGCAGGGCAGTGCCAAGGAAACAGGAGCGGACGAACCGTCGAAACGAAGTACTCGGGTTGACGAACCCCCTCATCGTGAAGAGTGGGAATCAAGAGTTGACCTGTCCCGCGTTAAGGATGGGTCACTGAGGTGCGAAATTATGAAGATTCTTCGTAAGCATTCGGCTATGTGGAACGGATCCCTGGGTACCATTAACGTTACGGAACACCGTATCGACTTGGTGGCGGGTACGAAACCCATTCGTTCTATGCCTTATCGACAAGGCCCGGCCATGCGTACGAAAGTGGCCGCCGAGGTCACGAAGATGCTCAACGCAGGAGTCATCGAGCCCGACACATCGGAATGGGCGTCACCAGTGGTACTTGTACCTAAGAAGGATGGCACGTTGCGTTTTTGTGTCGACTATCGACGGCTGAATACCAAAACGTTGGCCGACGCCTACCCCCTACCTCGTATGGATGACTTCATAGACTCACTCTGGAACGCGAGGGTCATTTCTACGTTAGACTGTAATTCTGGCTATTGGCAGATCCCGGTCGCGAAAGAGGACCTCGATAAGACCACGTTCACGACGTACCTCGGAACGTTCCGGTATCTCCGTATGCCATTTGGACTCAAGAACGCGCCTGCAACTTTCCAAAGGGCGCTCGATATTATACTCTCCGGGGTTCGGTGGCAGATGTGCCTCGTGTACCTCGACGATGTGATCGTGTTCTCCCGTACGTTCGAGGAACACGCCCAACATCTGAACTGCGTGCTCACCATGCTACATTCGGCAGGAATATCGTTAAAAGTGGAGAAGTGTGCGTTCTTCCAAGAAAAGGTTCGTTACCTAGGTCACGTAATATCACCCGGAAAACTTCAAGTGGCCGACGAAGCGGCAGATTCGTTTAGGCATGCGAAGTTTCCCCAGACCCTGACGCAGGTCCGGTCATTCCTTGGGGCTTGCAACGTGTATCGTCGTTTTGTGAAGGACTTCTCCAAGATAGCGCGTCCGTTTACGGATATGACACGAAAAACCGCAAACGTAGACTGGGATCGCCCCACGGAAGAACAGCTCGTAGCTTTCGAAGCGCTGAAAGCCAGGATGATATCGCCACCCGTCCTGTCGCTGCCACGTCTTGGGAAGCCTTAGGTGATCGACAAGGACGCCTCCGCCTATCAGCTCGGCTGTACGCTCCTGCAAGAACAAGACAAGCCCGGAGACTGGCGACCCGTCGGTTACTGGTCTTATGCGCTGAACGACAGCGAACGGAATTATTCAGCTACTGAACGCGAATGCTACACCGTCGTCTGGGCAATTACGTCGTTACGCCCATATGTCGAAGGCACGCGTTTCAAGGTAAGAACGGATCATGATGCCTTGCGTTGGCTCATGACCCTGACAGAATCGTCTGGACGTCTGACACGGTGGAGGCTACGGTTGGCCGAGTTCGATTTCACCATCGAGTACCGACCAGGACGCGTCCACCAAGTGCCGGATGCGCTGTCTCGATTGATATATTCCCGTCGTGGACCGCAACGCCCTGTCGACGACGACATACCCACGTTCTATGTCCAACCCACGACATCGAGCAACACTACGACGGTAGCAGACGTCTCAGACGAATTACGTGACCACACGTGCACGGAGTACTGTGATCACGAAACGGAACAGGTCATGGTTACGACCAGGGCAGGTGCGTCCGCAACGGCATCAAACAACACGCTAAGCACGGGACAGGTCGACTGGCAAGAGGACAACGCTGAGAAAAACGAATTGGACGATGTCGACATCGATATTCAAGGTCCATACGACGTGGAGGACGAGGAACAGCATGGTGAAGCGCCAGCCGCTGATCGTCTACCCGCACCTCTCACGCTCGAAGAGCTCGCCGAAGAGCAGAAGCGAGACGATTTCTGCCAGACGGTGCTAGCGCGACAGCACCGGAAGTACGACTCCAATTTCTTCGAAGACCACGATGGTCTCTTGAAACGTCGGAACCCTTACGACCGGGAAATTGTACAGATCGTTGTACCTAAATCATTACGTGCCCGTCTACTTTCATTGACACACGAGCCTGTCATAGCTGGCCACCCGGGCCAAAACAGGATATACTACGTTTTGCGACGCTCGTACTACTGGCCGCATATGGCAGTAGACGTCGCAGCGACGGTCCGCAATTGCCGCCATTGCGCAAAGAACCGAGTTCGGTTGAGGAAGAGACTCAACCGCCTAAAGCTCTTCTCGGCTACGGCGCCATTGGAATCTGTCGCGATCGACATTTTGGGACCGTTACCCAAGTCCAAACGGGGGCGTAAGTACCTGCTTGTGATCACCGATCGCTTTACAAAGTTACAGAAGTAGTCGCATTGCGCAGTGTCTCCACGTACGTTGTCCCCGTTGCATTCTGCAAGTCTTGGGTGTTCAAATATGGTGTCCCTAAGACGTTGCTTTCGGACAACGGTCCGCAATTCTCATCACGTTTCTTCCAATCCGTTTGTGATATGCTTGGGGTAACGAACCTCTTCACGTCTGCATATCATCCCCAAACGAATGGGCAGACGGAACGTTACAATCGGACTATCGTCGCCATGCTACGAAACTACGTTAATGAACACCAAAACGACTGGGACAAGTACGCTTCCTCGCTTACCTACGCATACAATTGCCACGTTTCTAGATCTACCCGTACGACGCCATTCGATTTAGTACTGACGAGGCCACCCCCAGAGTTTTCGCTACACTACTCTGCGCGAGTACTGAAGGCACCCGACCTCACGACCCGTGAAGATTTCAAGCAACGACTGGACACGTCCATTCAGAAGGCATATTCAAGCCTGCAACGTACGCAGGCTCGATACAAACGTGATTTCGACAAACGTATTCGAAGGACGAAAGCTACACTGCGGGCAGGGGATCACGTTTTCCTCGACTCCACGGACGGCGTGACGAAGCCGGGGAAGCTACAACATCCGGCCGAGGGGCCTTACAGAGTTATCAAGAATGACAAACGCACTGTCACTATCGATCGAAACGGCGTAATAGAACGTGTTTCTGCAGACCGCTGCACCTTTGCGCCACCCCCTTTTGACACACCGCCTGGGTCACAAACGAACCCCACAGCGGACGAAATCCCGCAAGCCACCGAGGCACACCTCTCGCAAAAAGTACACGAGGGTCCAACATACACGGTCGACCGTATTATTGACCACCGCACAACGCAGAACGGGAACCTCGAGTTCCTCGTGAAATGGACGGGTTACGATGAACCCTCTTGGACGCCACGGACGCACATCCCAGAGGAGCTTGTCAGTCGGTATCGCTTACGAGTATCCCGATCAGGCCGCAGCCGCCCTCAGATCCTTCGACGCCAACACGTCAGCGCGTGACCGGGACTTCACGCTTCAGAAGGGGGTCCCTTAACACAAGTTCCATGTCGAACATGTTTTTACATGTTATACCAATTTACACGTGTCACAGGTTTCACACGTTTTACACGTGTAACATACCATGCAAAGCGTCTCCTATACACGTTTACAGGTGTACACGTTTACACGTTTTATGTGTGTTCATCCGGTCCACGCTTACAGGTCACTGAGCTTACATGTTTTCGCTTGGCGATCAGAAGGCGCGCACCTCGAGACATATCAACGACTGAAGGGCGACAAAAGACACGTTTACAGTACTACGCTGTATTTACTACCTCACCTTGGCAACGACTAATATCGAAACGGCCTACGCAGCCCTATCAAACGGCGGAGGGCCGTCCTCACGACGGACGCCTTCTCCTCGCTGCCGGAGCGGACGACCAGCACCGCCCTCGAGCGATTGGCCAGTACCACGAAGGTATTCGTACGGGTCGCGATGACTAACTTGATACGGTTCTGGACGTCTGGGCTGCTCTTGGGGCCAGGAGGGATACGCTTGCCCAGCATTCGTTGCACTCGACCCGACGGTAGACAGATAATATCCACGTTGCCCACGGCCGCCGCCATACCACACCTCGTCGCGTTGAGCGCGATACCGATCGCGCTCTTCCCGAACGTCACAAATTACGGTCCTCGCGTCTGTTAACGCACTAGACACGTCCTCCAAGCGACTTGTAGCCAACGAGGCCTCCGCTTGTACGGCGCGTAAGTCTGCGCTCAGGTGACGTAATTCGGAATTCCTTACGAGGTACCATCTCGCTAACGTGTCAACGATTGAAAAAACGCTCCACGTTTCGGACGACCTTTGCCCCAATGCCCCGACGGCTTTTGGATCACGGTCCATATCATCCGAGGAGAGGCCCGACTTAAGGACAGAATTCGAGGTAACACGAGGAGCGACGAGCGGCGAATCGGTGGACCCTCCAACGAATGGAAGCGGAACGGAACCCCACCCAACGGAACTGTACGCACGCTCCAGGCCAAGGCCACCACGATACGGACGTGAATCTCCGCCACGGCGAGGTTCTCGGGTGAACGAATCGGTCAAAGAGTTGTAATATACGTACAGTGAACGATCACCGGTGGCAAAATCTTTTCGGGATTCACGAGCGGAAACGTCCGCAGACACGGTACGAACTACCCACGCATGGGCTTCCGGCAACGTCTAACGGCTAGCGTCCGGCCCCCCCTGTGCACATTGGGTGAGGGGAGGCAAGGTTGCCGCATTAATTTGCGTTGCCTCGACGCACGCTGCAGAGATAATGAGGGCACGACGATCGGTAATGAACTCTCGCATAAACGCACTTAGCACGTGGACCGTCCATTCTTGCGCTACGACGCGATTAAACCTGACCGCAGATGGGTGCTGCGGATCGGCCGCGGCATAGCCGAAAAACGTAAGTACCAGCGGAAGAAGAACGTGTACCCCCGCTGGAGGAAATGTACCGGAAACGGAAGGTGGAAGTTGAGGGAACGATTCCCGCGTCAACCCCATCGCGAGCGATGACGCATGGGAAACTCGAGTTTCATCGTTGTCCGGCCGTCGGCACGATGACCAGTCGGTGGGACACAGCGAACGTCCCGTCATGCGCATCAAGCTGGCGGTTGCACGTATCAACTCCAGACGCGTGTCGGGGTACCAGACGGGCAGGGGTGCATATACAACGTTGCCATTTCAGAGAGAGGAAAGACGTTCAAGTCCGGATTCGTGGTGCCAAAGAGCAGACGTGCTGTCTTGTCGACGTACTCGACTTCTTCGACGGAAAACGCAAACGTGCGATCGCAAGGTATTTCATCAGGGACCTAGTACGCGTGCCCGCGACCAAAGTAAGACCCCCAAGCGGCGGCCACGGCTTCCGGCACACTACGAAACGCTATGAGTTGAAAGCGGCGAAGGTCCGGACGAGGATGCGACATGGTGAGGACCTCGGATAACGTAACATCCACTCGGGGGAGCAGTTCCCACTCGTATGCCAACGTGGCCTTGTGCAGAGAGGGACCGTCTCCATTGGCACGACAAAGCCATTTTGACGACGACGCGAATCGCTCCAGGGACGTGCTGGGCTCGACGCCCTCGTACGGGTTCCCAGGTACAGCGCAACTCCCGGTCGTTGCGTACGGCGGTGAGGGAGCGTACCATTCGTAACGAAACAACGTGATCAGTTCACCGGGACTCGTCGTGTAAACGTGACCGGACGCTTCTAGTGCTGATATCGTGGGCCGATCGACGACTTGACTCGGCAGTGGCACGGGCGCCTCGACGGCTCTTGTTACGACTGGTTTTAGGATGTCACCAACGTTTGGTGAATTTTGCGGGGTTGGTTCGGAAACCTGAACCCCCGGCGGAGGGGCGACCCGCGGCTCGTCAGCGGCATTGGTTGGACTCGTAATGTCCTGGAACTCGTCCTCGAGAACACGAGTGACAGCGTCACCTGGTGGTGATGGCATCGTGCCTCGTTTCATATAACGACAACGACGGCGATGGTGCTGCCTACGAAAAACATCACGAAGATGTCGCCTCCGCCTTTATAAGTAGCAATACGGCCGCTTCGCCATACGTGTTGAGCCGGGACGCTCAAGCTGGGATGAGGGCCGTGTAGCATAAGGACGCGTGTCCTATCTACACAAAAATACTGTCCGCGTGGAAACGTCGACCACGTGGCAAACGTTATGACAACGACTGTCATTTTTCGGATCCGTCTAATGTTGCGTGTAAGGCGACCGATCCTTACAGTACCTCGAGTACAGTACTGTAGCGCAATGGGGCAAATAGTCGTTACGAAGTCTCCTCTGTATTGGCACCGTTACGCTTTACGGTGTAAGAAGTACAGTATTACGTAGTTAATAAAGGAGGCCGCTAGGGGAATGAAGAGAGGGAATGAGGAGAGGACCATCGACAGCACGGAGGGCTAGTCTGGTCAAGTCCGACCCCTAGTCATCTACGCTTTCCTTTCTTTTTCGTAGGTCTTTTGGCCTTTTTCCCTTTCGTTTTCCGTTCTACGTTCCGACCACCCACTCGAGGGTGAGACGCTACGACAGCGCGGCTCCGTGCCAGGATCCGGACTCTGCGTCGTCGCCCACTGCGGAGGCAAAACCGTGAAAAACAATAAAAAGTATTGTTTTTGGACGATAGTTTTAAAGAAATAACGAAACGTTGTCCAAAAGCAATGTTTTTGACATGGAAAACACTACTATTATTGTCCAAAGACGGTAATTAGATTGCATTAATAACAGTACTATTGTATGTGTGGCGGCAATACATATAGACCTAAGAAACATTCTCAATGTTGTCTATGAACGGTACATCGCCACTTTTTCTGAAACAACAGAAGTTTTGTTTATGAACATTCCAAATATTGTTTAAAAGCGAGGAAATGACTTGCAATCACAAAATTAACTCGTCAAATGTTAACGAGGCGGGTGACAGCATTTATGAGGTTTCCGAGGTGATTCTGATGCGGAAACGCAAGAGGCGAAAACTGGACTTGCTAAAAGCAATGCCTAGTGCCAATCGTCTCTTATTTACAGACGATGGTAAGGCCGTCAGAGCGTCTGACATGGGGAACGACAATGAAGACTCATCAGATGAGGAAGACCTTCATGGTATATCTGACTACGCAATGACCGTGTCATCCCGTTTGACCCAGAGTGTCGGCGCAGGGTGGGGTGCGTTGATGTCTTCACATGTGCGGCTTGTCGGGCCTCAACGCGTGATGGAGGGGTCCAAGCTGGAGGCTCGTGTTGATGGAGTGCCACTGGGTGTTGTGAAGAGGTTATCGTCCAACTGCGAGAAGCGAACAGGAGAGCAGTCTGAGAAGAGTGCTCCTGAGGTTTGCGTGATTGCGTATGGGGTACCGTGGAATGCGTCCCTGTATGACGATGGACAACCGCATCTGCTCACCATTCATTCAGCTTCGCAGCGGCATGCTTCGCACCCGTTTTCGTTTAACGGGGTGCCTGAGACTGGGATGAAGGCGAGATTGATACGATTATTGTCTGCTTTGTTTTCGCTTTCTGACTTCGAAGCAATGTCGCCCAAGTTATGTTCTCTAGGCTTTCTCTTTACTTTGCGTTTTGCATTCCTGGTTTGCTGCGAAAAAGAGCAGCGACGTTTGTTCTGTTTACCATGGCAGGGCTTCTGAGGTTCGGGCCTGCCTTTATAGTGACCTATCAGCTCAGAGAGGCTGATGCCGGTCTGGGGATGGCAGGACTGAAATCAGTGTGGTTGCCGTCTTCCTTTCATCCATCGGGCGTGGATTTACCGTATATGTTATCTGTAACCGTGTTGTTTGGGAGCTTGGTTCCTGTATCGTTTTTGGTAACAGTAGGTACAGCAGGGCGGAAATCTGGGTCAACCGTGCAGTGCTGTCGTATCACATGCGGAGTGCCACCGCAGTAGCATCCCCCCCCCCGTTTCTTGTGCGGAGTGCCACCGGAGTGGCCTTCTCTCATCTCTTCATAGCTCGTCGAATTTCGCAAGTCGGGTGCCGTTATTCTTCGTCTGCAAGAAGCCCACTGGCTGGTGGACCGTGATCCGAAGAGCGCCGTCAGCTGGATGCTCGTCAGCTAATACTCCTTCGCGTGGGGAAAGACCGAGGTCGCGCGCCGGTTTCTGCACGAGGCTACTACGCTGGACGCAGGCTTGGCACCAGCGTGCGTCGCCGTGGGACATGCGTGCGGCCTCGACCTCGATGTTTCACTAAGCCGCGACGCGCCATCGTGCGCCGCACGCTCTCCATCCTCGTCGTCTGCTGCCTGCTCTACTCTAGCGTCCTTTCTCCCCGCGCGCACCATGCAACACCCCCCCGCCCCCGCCACCTCACCGCCGCCCTATCCCCCACCGGCCACCACCCGGCCACGATCCCCCCCACGTGCGTGGTCACCCGCCGTCCAAACACCGTCCAAGACACGACGCCCTGTGCCGCCTGGGCCTGGCGGATGCGCTGCTTGACATCGACGCCCAGGTGATCCGCGGCTACGCCCTCTTCCTGGGCCCGCGCGCCGAGCGCCTGCCGTACCACCAGCCTTCCAGAACAACTAACTGGTCGTTACCTGCTGGCCATCGCGGCCGACTGGCTGCAGGGGCCCTACGTCTACGCGCTGTACGCCGCGTACGGCTACGGGAAGGAGATCGCCCAGCTCTTCATCGCCGGCTTTGGCTCGTCCGCCATCCTCGGCACTTTTATCGGCTCCATCGCCGACAAGTATGGCCGCAAGTTTAACGTCCTAGTCTTCGTCATCACGTACGCCCTGTCCTGCATGACCAAGCACTCGCCGAACTTTGCTACCTTGATGGTCGGCAGGCTGCTGGCGGGCATTGCTACCAGCATCCTCTTCTCGGCCTTTGAGTCGTGGCTTGTGTCGGAGCATAACAACCGCGGCTTTGATCCCAACCTCATCGCCGACACTTTTTCAAAGGCCCAGTTTGGGAATGCTGTCGTCGCCATTGTCGCAGGCCAGATTGCTGGCATGGTCGCTGCCCAGTTTGGAAAGGTCGCCCCGTTTGATACGGCCGCTGTCATCCTCGCCGCCACGGGCCTCATTGTCATGTTGTCCTGGTCCGAGAACTTTGGCGATAGTAGGCAGACCGTCACCGGCGGCTTGCGCAGTGCCTGGCATATGATGATTGCCGATGAGAAGATCTTGCTTGTCGGCATCATTCAGTCCTGCTTTGAGTCTGCCATGTATCTCATGGTCTTCAGTTGGACCCCGGCGCTACAGGCCGCGTCGCATGCCATGTCACTTGGCGAGATTCCGCATGGCATGATCTTTAGTTCCTTCATGGTTTGCATCATAATTGGAAGCATTTTATTCGTCTTTCTTATGAAGACACAACCCGCTGAGCTATTCATGCGCAATATGTACATCATAGGCGTCGTTTGCTTTGTCGTCACCACCATATCATCCAATGTATGGGAGGTGTACGGCGCTCTGCTTGCGTTTGAGGTCATTTGCGGTTTGTACTTTCCGGCTATGGGTACCATGCGAGCAAAGTATGTTCCCGAGGTCACCCGATCCGCCATTATGAACTACTTTCGTCTTCCTTTGAATCTCATAGTCTGCCTCATTCTGTACAAAAACTATGAGAATACCACCGTCTTCTGCCTGTGTGCCGTCATGATGGCCATTGCCGTCATATGCCAACAGCGCCTTTTCAGTGCTTCAAAAGTCTCCATCGGCACCAAAGATGAATGGACTAGAGAAGAGCGCGCCGAACTCGTCGAAGAGGGCGATAGCACTGTTGAAGATGCTGTGCGGTAAATCAACTTGCCCGCGTACCCCCCCCACACCCATACTATCGTGGGCTTCACCTGGCAAAACATGCGCTGCTTCTGAGACAGCTCTGTGGCAAAAAAAGGCTCGCCACAATGCTCGGAATTTAGAGATGCGAGTTGGTAGTACGCAGTAGAACAGTGGAGCGTAATGTTGTATTGCATTGAATGTGTTTCAGCCCGATGGATAAAACGGCCCGTGTTAGAATCAGTCATTGAGAGGTCTGACATCTATCAGTGCGAGTATGGTGCGTCCCAAGCGTTTTCCCAACACGCTCCAGAGCAGCACGCTGTTCTTCATGCAAGGTTGCGGAGAATTTGTCTCTCTGTAAAGAGCTCTCTTCGCTTTGCGTCTAAAGTATTCAATGCCTGCCGGTTGACTTTTGTTGCCAGCTTTGATTCGCGTGCAATGCGCCTTTCGAAATCCAGATAATCAAGCCACAAGTCCACATTTGTGTTCGCCGATTGCAAAGCCGTTGCTGCTTTAAAAAGTTTTCTTGTTTGGAAAGGGAGCTGAAGCACGTCTGCACCAGATAGTTGTCCCTGACTCTGCATGCGGTCATATTTTTCATTTGAGACCGGATGGCCGAGTGTAATGACTTCAATGTGAGCGGGGGCAGGGAAAACATGGTATCGCAAATGCCCTGCAACTGTTTCAGATTGCCCTCTGAAGATAACCATGCGCAGAGAGCTCTCTTCTCATCGCGCCCTCGAAACGGGATGAGAACCTTGGCCGTCAACACATCATGCGATTTTCTTGACAAGGGACAAGTTTTTGATTCTAGCATGTTCGCAAAGTGGTTCATAGACCAGGTGTGAGGGTCTTTGGGATCCACACCGTCGGGGCCTTCCGTTCCGCTACTAGAAAAATCACCACTGACAACTTTTCCAGACTTGATGAGGACAAGCACTTTCTTGGCGAGGGAAGTAGCTGCCTGGTGCTGTTCGCAAGTGCTGATAAGGGCGATTAGGTTTTCCCAAACTTTTGGTGGTGGGTTGGTGGGAGTAAGGGAATGGGATGGGGTAGTGGAAGTTTGGCCGGCCGGCGCAGGCACGGGAGGGAGAAATTGGAACAATTTATTCCGAATGTTGTTGGGATGGAGACTGATCTTGAGTCGAGCACGGGAGGCGTTTCGGCAAAACCTTCGGCCCTCGAAACGGCACTCGGCGTCGACATGCAAGAGACGGGCTCCCTCGCCCCCCCCCGGCGTCAACGCGAGCGGATAGGACGAACAAGTACCACGCACACTACTCTACGACGCGCATCTACACTACGATAGTCCCCAAACGCGGGCCTTCCCTCCCCTGGCCCTCCGCGCGGTAATCACGTGAGCAAGTCGACGATCTGGTCGACGACGGCGACAAGAAACGGGGGCGTCTTCTGCGCGATAGGGACGACGACATCGACGACCTGGTCCACAAGCGACGGATGTCCGGGCTCGAGAACCTTCCTTGCGAAGCAAAGCACGAAGCCGAGCGCGGCGGCGCGACCGTTGACGCTCTCGGCGGCGTTCCAGAAGAAGCGCGCCGGCCTGACGGCGGCGCGGCCATCGCCTGCGGCGGGGGTGGAAGCGTCGACGGCGGGCGCGACCGTGTGCGCGGGCGGGGCTCGCTTGTGCGGCGGGGCGTTGGCGATCTCGGCGAAGGCGGTGGCGAGCAGCTCGCGGCGCTGGAGGCCGGGCAGGGTGACGAAGTCGTCGTGCGAGAGGCGCGCGGCCGAGGCGATGCGCTCGTTGTCCAGCTGTGCCACGGCGCGCGCGCGCAGCCCGTCCAGCTGGGCCACGGGGTCGGGCGGCGGGCGCGCGGCGGCGGGCGCGGGCGGCGGGCGGCGCGACGCGGGGCGCGACGCGCGCGGCAGCAGCAGGCGCAGGCGGCGCGCTAGGCGCGGCAGCGAGACGCGCGCGCGCGGCGGCAGAAGTGTGTTGAAGGCCAGCGTCACCGACACGGACACCACCGCCAGCACGCCCGCCAAGACCGGCGGCGGCAGCGCGAAGGCCGGCGCGGGCGCGCAGCGCCGGCACATCGGCCCCGGGGGTGGCGCGCGCGGGCGGCGCAGCGTGCGAATGGTGGAAGTGGCGGGCATGGTAGAAGCTGTCTTTGCAATCAACTAATACATACTTCTGAAAAATGTTTTCCCGCGAAACAGTTAAGTGATCTGCACAAACAGTCGCAGTTCGAGTTTGCCGCGCTTCCCAACGTGATGGGCAATTCTTTCAGGCGGTATGTACGGCGTTTTACGCATAGTGGTTCCGAAAACATCCCTTCAACTTCGAAGGCACTCCTCACACCCCAGGAAACTATTTCGACTTCCGAACGCACCACTTGTCCTCCTCCATCAAATCTGCGATCTTCGTTACCCCCTCGCGCGAAATCAGCCGTTCTCGCATCTCACCGACCTCCTTCTCCAGACACGTCGTCGCCTCCTTCATCACCGCGCCAACCTCTTCACACTACAGAACCTTCTTCCCTTCAATCACACACACCAGCGTCTTCGGGTGCAGATAAGACACGGCGGAGATCTTCCCGTTTGCGATTTCGGACAGATTCTGTGGGACCTTCATTCCAAGTCATAGCTTCGCCATCATCCAGCCCCCAAAAAGAAGCACAAGGAAACATGGGTCTGCGACGTACAGTGTCCGCGCATAAGAGGCGTCCATTGCCATTACAGGCCGGAATTGGAAGCGCCGAGAAGCGTCGAAGACTAAGACCCTCTCAGACTGAGGCCACACGTTCGAACCCTACTGCGCGGGTACCCCTGTCGAATTCATCTGCGCTTGAGAGCACCGAGTTACAGCCTGCCGCACGTTCGAACCCTACCTTGCACGCACCCCGATCGAATTCATCCGCGCTTGAGAGCACTGAGTTGCAGCGATCCATAGTGGCAATGCACAAGAGGTTGGCAGAAGAGCTGGCCAGCTGCAATGCCACATTATCGGACCTAGTGAAAAGCAATGCCAATACGGCGTCCAGTTTAGAGGACATCAAACTCCTCATTCTTCAAAGCTCTGCAGGTAGTTCGCGAATACCATCTCGATCAAGGGTGCAGGGAGGGTCTCGGAAAGGTGCAACTAAGAACCTGGAAAAGGACGTTCTCAAAGACAACCCCACAGTTATTATCGAAATCAATGCGGCAGTGAACGCCGATACCGTGTCAAGATCGCTTGCACAGACTCTATCTTCGTTTATGGATGTCTATCACAATAACCAGGATGACCCCCGGATGACATCGCGTGTCGTCAGCGTCCTCTTGTTCGGGCTCAAACATAACAAATCTCGTTCAGAATTCAAACACGGACTGGGCAAAAAGCATGCAAGTTTTCGCTTCAGTACAGCCAAACGTGCGGTGATGAACGCAAGAAATCTCTCCGACGAAAGTATACGAGCATATGCGGCAGAATTTACAACAACCAAAGCCTTTATTGATAGGGATGCTGACCGCAATGGAATTGATGTTTCTGTTTCTACGAAGCCTTCTTGGCTGCAACCAGGTGTTTTGGACAAGCAAACGCTGCACACCGCGCGAATGCATCACGAGTGCGTGAAGGCCGAGTTACCTCCGGATCCCTCCTGCCCGACTAGGCGCAAACATCTGTTCATATGCAAGAGGATCGTCACTATTATTAACGACTGTTTGAGAATCTCTCGGGATCGCTCAAAGGTCAAAATGTTCGAGAGCGGCCTCTTTCTACTGGTTAACTGGAGTGAATATGACTCTTTCCATCGCTCTCACTCGTCACCCACCTTTCGATTTTTGCACAGTGATGCGGAATCCGTCCCCGCTTCCGAGATCCCTGACACTACTGTAGGGTGGGATACACACACATCCGTCACCAATCGGAAGCTTCTGGCTGCTCTTATGTCGGAAAGCAAAGACCTGGTGATACAGGCGACTTATCAGGTCACCGTCACTGGTGGTTCGAACGGCGAAAACCGTGTCACAGAGATCAAGTGCAACATTAACATCTTGCGAATTGCTCTGCGCTTCGTCTGCGCCTATTGCCATTGTGGTGAGAAAATGACTCTTGGATCACATGCGTCAATGCTTCGAACAATCTATCGGATTGCTCGGTTTCTGAGGCAATTGTTCTCTGTTCGGGCGAACTACAATCCTTCAGGTACAACGGCAACGCATGATGAGGCAACAGCTGTCAGTGGTGACGTGACAAGTGAGAGGAGCCAATCTTTGATACCCGAAATCACGCTGCGAGAGATGTTACCGGGTAGATCGGAGAAAGAGAAGGTTATCAGTGGGGTGTTGAAAATCTCCAAAGAGACATTCGCCAGATTAAACATTTCTGCACCGCAAGACATTGACAGCAGCGAAAGCGCTGTGCTAAGCGGCACCAATGAGTGGAGACATCAAACAGAAGATTTGGAAGATGATTTCGACAGTGACGATGATGATATGGCGGGAATGCTAGACTAACATTTCTGCCCTGATAGGTTACGTAAAGTTCGGATTTGCACGACCAGTGTCAAGACGGGTTCAGCAGTACGCGCTAAGCTGCATGCCAACAATCGCACGCCTTCACTATCAGAAGCTGCAGTATTAGAGCAGGTGAAAAAGTCGGAGCTCGTTCTAGTGGAGGACATCACTCGGGAAAATCGCATGATGGGTGCGATCAGCATTCGAAAAAATCATTTCGGCTGCTCATGTCGGCAAGAGTGAACAGGGCGGAACCGATATAGTTTATCCTACCTCCATAGTCACCCAATGAATGAACCAATTGCACCACCATGTATCCCCCAACTTTTTCCGAGCAGCATCTCACTCGTTCAAACCGAAGAGCATGTCCAAGCATGACCCATTCTTCGGTCTTAACAGTCTCCCTAACCCGGATCTCCGCCTCCTCCAGCTTAGACGGGTCCAACACGACCTCGCTAAGCACCCTGAAAGCAAAGTCCGTGACGCTATGAAACTCGTCCGGGCATCCCTTGACGCCGCGCATGGCGTCCTTCGTGACAGCGGCGTGGTTGCGGCAGATGGCGTTGGCGGCCTGCTTACGGTGTTGGGCGCCCTCATGGCCATCGTTGAGCACGTGCTTGCTGCGGGCCGTCTCGACGGCCAGCGACACCGGGCTCCGCGTGCGCAGGAAGGACACCGGACCGATCTGCGGCGGCAGGTCGCCGATGTGGGTTCAGTCGTCGCTCTGCAGGTACGTGGCGAGCTCCCAGGCGTCCCGCGCGGCAAACCAGCGGCATAGGTTCGGGCGGCCGTCGGCTAGCTCCAGGTTGCGCCAGAACTTGAGAGAGGAGCGCGCGCGCTCGAAGATCGTGGCTGGGGAGGAAGGGGTGTTAGGATCAGGCGGGCATTGTTTGGAGAAGCAAAATAAGCGAGGACAAAGGTGATGAGGACTTACAGAGATGTCGACGAACGAGGGCTCCGGGCCCGGGTAAAAGAAGGAGCCCTCAAAGTCGCCGAGGCAGGTCTCGATGAGATTGAGGGTGTGGTTGACCGGTTCCAGGCCTCTCCCGGGGCTAGACATGGCGCCTCGCAGGGCGCCGAGCCACGAGCCGGTGAAGACGTGCTCGAGTAGCTTGATACCCTCTCCAGAAGAGCGCGACTTCTATGCAGCCTTGCATGACCGCACCAAGACCCAGTTTGATACATCTGTCAGAGAAGGCAAAGTCATGAAGAACTACGCATCTATTCTTGAATTGCTGCTCAGGTTGACACCTCTCCCTCCCGCCATTACCGCCGTTGGGAAGTGCCCAACCCCCAGAGCCATCCCCGCATCCCCATTCGAATTCACCTCAGAGAGCGCTTCATTCAGGGCCGCGGCCGCGCGTCGCCCATCACCGAAAAAGTTGAGCGGGCGGTGAAGCGGTTTCTCTAGCGTGCAATCAAGCGCAAACACATCAGCAGCCTCGCGGTTCCCCCTGAACCTAGTCATCTGGACTGGTTCGTTCGTGGCAGCGCATGTATCCACGTACGGGTTTTGCTGCACAGAGGTACCAAACGTGTCGTGATTCCCGTGGACGGTCAGCCAGGGCACGGACTTGTTCACCTGGGCGGCGTACTCCTTCAGCCATCCCCATTCGGTGGCGAGCTGCGCGCTGCGGCCACCGAATAAATAACGACGCGAGGCGACGGCGTTGACGAGATCGCCAGAGACGAGCACGGCGCTGGCTAAAGGCGCCCAGCGCGGGAGGATGTCGTTCTGGAAGCGGCGCAAGTTGCGCTTGGCGGAGCCGTCGTCTATGTCGTTGACGTGGAGATCGGAGATGTGTAGTAGCACAGTGACAGGGGGCCTCGCGGCGGGGGTGTGAGAAGGGGGGATTTTGCAGAAGGGATTGACGAAGAGATGGGCGTAGCGATGGCCGCCATACTCCAGGAGGAGGGCCAGAAATATTATGAAGAAGATGCATTTGGGGATGCTGAGGATGGCGGCGGCGCGAAGCTCGCGGTTGAGAATGGTTCGCGGAGCGTGCGTAATTGCGGGCAGTGTCTTGAGTGAATTGGCTTGGCGCAAGGCATCTTTCAGACGGACGCACAGGCCGTCGTGCTCGTCTTGTTGGTGTGCTCATCCATAACTTTGTTTGTGCTGTCGTGCGAGGCAACTTATCTTACGTGATACAGTATCTCCACTGCCATGTGATCAATCATAATAATAAAATTCTTAGTGCCCAGCAACCACTCTTTGGCTTTGAAAACCAATGACAGCGTGTTCACAGTGATTGCATTGTAGCATGTAGACGTACTCCCTTGCCACAACAGTAATAGTCCAAATGGGCTTAGTACTTGGGACACCGAGGCGTCTCTAAATAAATCGTTTCATTTCGACAGCGGGCTCGAGGCTATTCCAACCCTCAGGTTGCATGTTTTGAGTGTGGCCTCGTACTAAGTCTACGTTACTACAAGAGTCTCGCCTCCACCCAAGTTTGTAGAGAGACCAACGAACTCGTCCCTACACACCTGCGCGACCTCCCGCTCAGAATCAAACATTGGCTTGTTGGTACAAACCCCCTACCGTGCAGTACTAGCCACGACGAAAAACAGCTTAAACTCAATAGCCGCGGAGCAAATTCACACATTTACCACCAAAACTGAATCCAACTCGAGCCAGGGCGAGCAACGAGTGGCAACTTTAAAAACCGCACACCACCCCCGCTCTACGCGGCCTCGGGATCAACGCCCGGCATACTAAACTTGGACGCAAACTCTTCGACCTCCTCTCTCAGCTGTTCCAGCTCCTGGTTCCCTTCAAGCGCCGGCTCAAAGTCGACGAGCTTCTTCCCGGTGACCTTCTGAATCTCCAGGCCAATATCTAAGCCGCGCCTCAGAAAGCGCGCCACCTAGGTGCGCTTTCTGAGGCGCGGATTAGATATAGCGCCATACGTGACTAGGTGCTCATGTGTGGTTGACCCTTTGTACAAAATACGTGCGTCAAGTACTCATCTGTAACCAAATAGCTGACTTCGGACACGGCCTGAAAGCCTCTAATAATGAAGGAGGGGAGCTCAACTTCGAGAGACCCGCAAACGTGTTCAGAAACGGATGTAGCTGTACTCCAGAATCGACTGTTCGGGGGAACCATCGGACGCCACCGGAAAGAGAACGTTTTCAACTCCGAGAAAACAGTCTTTACAGCCTCGTCCTCCGACACCTCGCCCGGTGTGGCTGAAAGCCTTGCCGCGAAAACCTTGCTTACAAGGTCAACTGCTTGAAGTGATGAACATGAGAGAGGGTGAGTGTACGACATTCTTCGAAAATCGAAATCTCGGCTCTTTCGGACAAGGGCATCGACCGTCTCCTTGCGACGAACGTATGGCATACATGTTCCCACCAGCAGTGCCGCCGCCGAATTCTCATCGGTCTCATCTGCGACATACAGCCCCATAATGCGAATTGCTTCATGCACGGTTCCTTCTTTTCCTCCTCCTTTCCTCCGTCGCACAATATTTCTCATGTCCGCGACAGAGTTTATGCCAATAACTATGCACAAATCTTTGCATGATGGGAAAATTATCTCTGCGAGCTCGGTGCACGCTGCGAGAGACTGGGTTTCCTGGAACGAGGGCTTGAACTGGGCAGAATCGGACAACGAATGAACAGCGCGGGCCAAGTTCTCATACTCTTCCAAGGTGCAGTCTACCACTGAACGAATGCTTCCGGTAGAGCTCTCTTCGTAGTGTGTGTCCTGCTCTGTATCCCCTTGTCGCGGTTTGAAGTTTGGTACCGGCTTCTGGATGAGTACCAATGTTTTCTGTCTCAAAGTATTTAGGAGACGTGCACATTGCCGTTCTGCCGTTGATCCAGACCCGATCCGAGAAAAGAATTGAAACTGGCCAACAACCATGCGCTCGATTTCTTCAACTCGAGATATAAGCGTAGCCACTTTCCCCTCCACGCTATACATTCGCAAATTTTGTACCGCCTCCCCATCACCAACTCCATTTTCGCTCTGGCGAATAAAATTTTCTCCGTCTGTTTCATAGCTCACCTGTTCTGAGCACTCATAGTAACGCCACCGCAACTGAGTGGCGTCATCTTCCACCAAGCGAATATAATCAGGAAGAATCCACACCATCGCTTGTTGTTCATCGAACCCCTCCCTTGCCACGTATTTCAGTTTCCCTTTCACTCTTCCCTCGACCACTTCCTTAGTTACTAACTCTGCCCGCCACCAGACGGATGCAAGCGTTCTCTCACCTCGCCTTCGTCCTTCCCCTTTGGTTAATTCGATGTCCCAGAGGACCTCAATTAGTATCCCAGGTACCAGAGACTGCATTTCGGTACAGTAGTCTGAGCCTTGGGAAAGGCTTCCTGTCACTATGAATTCGTCATGAAAAAGCACGCTCGTCTTTTTTTACACGTGGCAGGCAAGACCCCCAAGTTTTGTTTCCCGAAGTCACCAAAGGACAAACGGGGCTTCGTCCCGTCCTTTCTCTCGGCAACCAGATTCCGAAGTGGTGCGCAACCCTGCCGACTTACCCCAAATACCACGCACATCCCCCGCCATGGTCGAGCAAAAAGAGGTCATCCGCCTACCCCCTGATGTGTATCTGATGGACCCTCCTCCACCCCCCTTCACCGTCCCCTCTGCCTACCGCGCCCCGCGCCCCGCCCTCTCATCTCAACTCGCAAGACTTCATCTTCGATCTCGGGTCGTCCACATTGTGGCCGCCTTCTCAGGCTCCTCCATGCCAATCTTACAAACCCCACCGTATGTCGCCCGCATGCGCCATGCTATGATGCCGAGTGGAAGAAAATTAGAGAGGAACCAGATAACTTTGACGAAGTGTCAAAGACAGTCAAGGTGGAAACTGGGGAGGCGAGTGATGAGCCGGCGACGAGCGCGGAGGAGCAGGCGAGAATTGATAATGGGAGGAGGTTGAAGAAGTTAATGCAGGATAAAAAGAATTCAAGAGCCGGCGGAAGGGATAAGGATGTGTCGGGGACAGAAGCAGAGCCGGTGGACACGGTGGAAGATGTCAAGAGCCGGCGGAAGGTATAAGGATGTGTCGGGGACAGAGGCAGAGCCAGTGGATACATCGTATACACTGGAGGAGGTTGTGTATTGAAGATATGAGGGATATAGATGAGGACAAGTACTACATTTCCATGTGCGTCGGACAGTGGGAATCGTCGACAGCGCTGAACCAAGAGATCGACAAGCGGCAGCTGCTCGTGGATGACGAACGTGCCAAATTGAGCGCGGGAAAGGCAAGGGCAGCGGAGGTGGCGTGGTGGAAGCGCGTACGAGCAGACGAGCTTCTGTCGATGTCAGAGCTGAGCGCGCCGTAACTCAAGCAAAAGCGGCACGAGCGCGCGCTTTGCGGGGCTACGGAAGCACGGTTACGGGGGAAAAGGGTCAAGCTCGCGGCGAAGGCGGAAGCGTAGAGGAAGGCCGAGGATATAGAGAAGATGCGCATGGAGAGGCCACAAGAGTATCTGACCGAACTGCGAACGGAGCGAGATGAGCTAGCTGAGCGTTTAAATCGAAAGGACGCCGCGCGCGAAGCGAGGTGGGATCGGCGGTGGCAGGCTGCAAAGGAACGAATGAGGTTGTTGGCACAACAAGCAGGAAGCAATGCAGGTTTCGACGAAGACCCAGGGCGAGGGAACTCAAAGGGGCGCGAGAGAGGAAGTGGGAAGGGAAGAAGGAGGGGCCAGGGGAGGGGACGAGGGAGAGGGCGTGAAAAGAAAAATGTGGAGGAGGACACGTTTGGGGTGGACGATGCGGACTGGGATGTGTACAGATCAATGAAGGTTGGAAACGATGGGACGGATTCTGAAGACAACTCTGGAGAAGAGCGTGTTAGTTTGAAATCTGTGCGTACTGAGATTATGATTGAGTGTCTCGTTAAACCTGTCAGGAAGTACCGCTTCTACGAGGTTATCACTGAGGATGGAATTGCTGGTTTCACGGAGAAGCTTTTCGACATCGGCGTGAATAGCACGCATCTCGCTGTCGTGGTAGTGATGTTTGGCAAATATGAAGTAGTATAGCGTGAAGAAACCGAGAAGAAGAAAACACATTCGATACATGGTGAGTAATTGCTGCCAAGCTCCGAGCCGTGAGCGAGCCTGTGTGGGGTTTGTTGGTCGCCATCCTGCATGAAACGATCGAGAGGATTTCCTCTCCCGCTCAGATGTAGAATTCAGCCGTGGGAGGCGCAGTGAGTGGGAGTCATGGAGGCCAGATAATGTTGCAGATGGGTGCAGGTTACGAGCGGTAGTGCGATATTGTGTCGGGAGATCGGAAATGTCGAACGACATCGGAGAGTGGAACTTATGTGTGCTACGTGTTTTAATTGGCTGTCTCTACAATGACTTCATTCATCTATTTTTAATTGGGCCCTCGTCATCTGCCCGTGCCGCACGTCGCACGGGCCGTGCGGCGCGCGAATGATCACAAGTGGCTCCTTGGAAAACTCCCTATCGCTTGCGGCTCGTCGCGCTGAAGAGCTACACCGAGCTCGGTGTTAAGGAAGTCGGGCTGCCGCGTGCAAGCGTGGTTGTGCTAATTACTGGTGTGTGCGTTGTACGCATCTTCGGTGCGCATGTAGCGATGCTGGCCTGCTCCGCCTCAACACGGAGCTGCGACTCTGCTTCCTTCTCCGCTTTTTTCTTCTGTTCCGAGCAGCTTTTTATTCTGTTCCACCCCCCAATCTCCGGGCGACTTCATTGCCTTCGGGTAATTGGGGATTAGCGTTGTCCGCCAGTTCTGCTTCTTCCTCTTCGACAACGCTCTCCAGTCTCCCAAGCGCCTGCGCTTCGACTAGTCGCTTTGCAATCTCGCGATGGTCATCACTGGCGACTCCTTGCTCATCCGGAACTACGGCCGCTCCGATTTTCAACGCAGCGATAAGTCAGGGAACACATGCGGAGAACTAAGCCATTCGAGGAGGGTAACCGTCGTGCCTGGATAAGCAGTAGAAAATATTCCCCTCCATGATCGAGGCAGTGCAACTCAAATTATTCTCTTCGGGTTTAAGACATTGTGTGGTACGGTCACTGTGACAGGCGTGAACTAGTCCAACTCTTCGGACAGAGTCCGTGAGCTTCAAGAATTGAAATGGCTTGTGGACGTCAACATAAATAAATCCGGAAGTGAACTGGCATTTCTTGACAACAGCGAAAGGTGTCTCTTGATATGCATCCTGCATTTTCATAAATGTTTCGATTGCAAAGTAAGCTACTTGCAGCTCATCAATGTAAGCAATTCTTTCATCTTCCGCAGGTGTAGGTACAATTTGCGGTTCGTCATCGAACACGAGTGCTTGAACTGCAGAGCCTTTCGAGAGCATGTCGTGCGGTCTTGAATGCGATGTAACAACTCCAAACCCGTACAGGGATTTTTTCATTCGACATGCCTTTTCGAAGAATTTGGGGTCATTGGGACCCGCTTCTACAATGAAGTCGGCAGCAATACAAGTCATAGTCGCATGGAATGAACCTTCAGCATCTACCGTACGTTCACTTAGGACCCATTCCGCCCTTCTCGGGTTGTTGTTAATAGTAGTAGATGGAGCTCCGAGTACGTGCTTCAACAACCCATTTCTAATAATACTCAAAGCCTTCTCTGCCTCACCGTTCGTTTTCGTTACATAGTTATGTACGTCTCTTCTTCGTCCGCAAATGAGATTGACCACTGAAGAGATTGCCTTGCCTTCCATTTCACAACTGCCGTCTACAGAATAAAGAGCAGATGAAAGCCGTTTTTTCCAATCGTTATTAATAATGTGATCCATTCCCTGTATATGGGCGTCATGACCGTTGGAATCTGCCATGGCCTGCTTAAGGGGCTGGTGAGCGCATTCGAAAACAAGTTCGGCGAAGTGCTGCACGTGACCCATTGCAGGGATAGAATGCATATAAAGCTCTAGAAGCCGATGGATATTCGGCTTGTCCAGCTCTTTCCCCGCCATAGTACTGCTTCAACAAAGGTCATTGCAGTTTCGTATGTACATCTTGCAATGGCGTTCCAAGTCTGCCATATGCGCCGTGCCATCTTCACGATTGTACCTTTTCACCTGCTCCAATCCATCCACATGCAGCTTAGGATACCAGTATGTCTTGCTGACAAGTTTGCTAAACAAACTGAGGTTCTGTACAATTGAACACAGTGCTTGTTTGGATACATTAGATATTTCTTGAGGGCAGGATAGGTTATCAACAATCTCTTTGAATACAGGAGAAGCAATCAATAATATCGAAAACGTTGCCGATATGCTTGCCGTGTACATACTATTTGTACTGAAATTGTAGATGCGTGTCTCAGTTACCAGGCGGTTTGTTCGCAACAAGGAACAGATTAACCCGTCTACCTGCTTTCTTCTAGTCGCGGTAGGAAGGGACTTAAAGGCAAGGGTTAAAATATTAATTGCGTTACCAGCCAGGAGATGGTCGGAGGCAACAAGCATTGAGCGATACGGGTCAAACCTAGGGTTTGCGACTAGGACGTTGTGTTCGGTCAGCGGTATCGTGGTTTTTTTCAACGCGTTCTTCAAATCCTGAGAAAAAGAAACAAAAGGACTTGCTTTCCTTGCTGCATCGTCATTTCCGTTCAGGCCCAATGCGTTCAGCTCTACATCCGAGATACCAGAGGCTCGTAAGGCCTTCGTTCTTTCTGCATTTCTCGCGAAACATGCGTCTGCGCTGTGAATATCCGTGGTGTATGCATATCGCGATGCGAGTCCTTTAGGCCCTTTAAATCGCATGAACGAGCAGAGGTTGCATGGTGCTGTGCCATTCACTCCCACCACATCCAGGACATGCCCAACCTCGTGGTAGTCGCTCACGAAACCAACCACATCGGTAAACAGCAGCAAATCCTCCCCATCGGCACTTCTGGCAGGTATACCCTCTGTTGATGATTTCACGAGGTCTGCTACTACTTGCTTCAGCCCTATCTTCGTTGACACTCCAGGTTCAGTCAGGGCAAGAATACGTACTCGCTCTCTACTACTTCTACATTCCGGAGGATAGTTTAGGGAGAGACAATAGACACCCCCCGCTGAACCCGCTTTAAATCGGAACGGGGAAAATCCATCTGAATATAGTAGGATATGGTCAACAAAGTATTTCCTTCCGTCTTTAAGCTTACCATATGACGGTGAAATTGGGGGTCGGGAGTGTTGAAATGAAAGAGATGGCTGGTTGCCGGCCACCATGACGTCCACCACGGAAACCTTCGAAGCTGTATGAAATGAGATGCGTAAAGGATGATCAGCTCCATCGTCTCCAACCTCGCAAGCGAAGGGTATGCACACAAGCTCAATTTGCTGCCCTCCCTGTGTTGATCTGTTGTGATGCTTAATTAGTACCATGACATAATCCAGCTCAGCACTGATATTTAGAACTGTGCTAATGTCACCAGCGCGCCACAGGTCCGTTGTTGGCCGCCGAAATCCCTTCCATGTTCCGCAACGTAACTCCGACCTCGACGCTTCGGTCAGGGGTGGTCCGTCTCTCCATGACACTACGAGAGAGGTTGTGACAACCCTGAACGTCAATTTGAAACATCTTGGATCTGCTCCGCTACACATATCCAGAGTGCACAATACTTCATGCGGAAATGGCGGTTCCTTCCGCAAGTGCAAGGTGACCACTCCTCCATCTCCCCTGTACGCAGTGAGCAATGGGCAGGAGGGCCCGGTTTCGTCGCCGGTGCTGGGAAGGACGTTACGAGCGATGTCCAGAATGAGATTTCTATTTCGAACCATGGGAACGCTTTCGATAGTGGAGAACAGAGCTCCCGAGCTAGGAGAGATGGAGTCTTTCGCAGCGCCTTTCAGTACATTCCATGTCTCGCGGCACGCCAAGTCCATCAAAGACCAAGATGATGGCAATATGACTTTGAAACGGCTTGAAACTGGCCCAACTCCCTGCAGTGACTGAAGAGTCTGTCTGGAGCCCGATTTCGAAGTATCTAAAATCGCCTCGCATTCCATGCTCATCACAAACCCCACTCTCTAAGCAAAGGGGACAGAGTCCGATAAACCGTAGAGTAGTCAGGAAACAATTTCCCCCCCGGCTCGTATTTCTTTAGAAGGTGGTTGAAACAGCTCCCAAAGATGTTATAACCAGACTTAGAGTACCGAACGGTCCCGGACGCAAGTAAAACAGCCATTATATTTTGCCACACGCTAAGCTTCTTCCATCCACGACGGATCTCCGCAACATCCAACTGCAGTCCTATATCATGATGCATTTCATCTTCCTCGTCCTGTGCACTGAGCCCGACCACCAGTTCATTTGTCGTACCCCTCACATGTTCAAGTACCATATCTACCATGCCACCCATGTCTTGCCCATTCGTTTCATGCATCTCCGCGACTGGAATTTCATCTGCGAACTGCATTTCGTGGACCATAGGGGTTCTGAACCCCTCTATAGTCTCAAAACATACATCTTTATGATCTCTATCCTCCGCCTCTGCCATTTCTTCTTCTTTTGTTTCCGCTGCACCCGCTCCTCGGATTTCATCGCAACCTTTCTCGGCACCCGTACAGTTTTGTGTCGTTCCATCAGCACTGTGTGTTGAGGGAGCGGATGTATCTGCCAGATGAAATGTCTCCTCATGATGTTCTCCCCACCGATCGTCGTACGCAATGCGACCCCTTCTTCCCCGACTCCCGAGCTGGAACATGTTCCGTCGCTTCCGAATTCTTTTCTTCATTAGCTGTTAGAAGCGAGGAAGACATCGGAAGAGAGTGCAATTGGAGCCACCTCATACCAGACTCGTATTTCATGAATGTGAATGTAATCCAGGCTGATATCAGACTGTCAACAGTCTGATATCAGCCTGGATTACATGCGTGAATCACACCTGCTAATTGGCTGACTGAAATTCTGTAAACATATTTTGCAGGTCATTGGCTTCCAACCCGAGTTGCTGTACACCTGTGCTGTGCTTTACGTGTTCATCCCATGGACAAAACGGAAATGACGTTTTATTGGTGCAGCATCATCGGTTTCGTCGTAAGAACCCAATTTAGGTCACAACCGGCTCACGTTTATAGCGCTTGAGGATACATTCGAGCTCCAAATGTATTCACGAATCCCTATAAGTACGTTGCACTCATCCTTTGAGCTGACCTTAAGCCCAAAACATCCATGAGCAGCGTGATACCAACGCCGTAGTGCCGCCACCCTCCCAGTGGATGAGATCCGCAATGTGCTATCAACATTGAGCTTCCATCACAGCAGGCGACACGATCCACAGTGAGCTACCATCACCGCAGGCGACACGATTCACAGTGAGATACTAACGAAACTTCACAACTATCCCGCACGTGATATGATCCTCCTAGTGCCACGAAACAGAGGGACCAACCGCCGGCTAAAGTCAACAACCTGAAAGTGCTGCGAATTTCAGGGGCACAGCTAACAGGCTCTACCCCCCAAAAACCGCCATCTGCGGCAGGACGAAGACGACTATCCGCAGCCATGTCGATGAAAAACATCCTCAGGCATGACGAAGACGATCATCGACAGACACAACTGTTGTGTCTGTTGCAGCTGCATCAATATTGATAATACATGTAGGTACTGGCCTATGAAACGCTTGTTTTCACATCCATCAACAGTGTCGTCAGGCAGCGATTCCGTTATCATTCCTTACATTTAATTTAGTGCTTTACAACCATTGCAAATGTAGTCCCCAAAACATTACATTACCAATTCCTAAACACTACAAATGTCGTCCAGCAACATTATATTGTCGTCTCAGAACAAGTATCAACTACCATCCAAAACCAATATAAGTATTACTTCTGAAAACCACGATTATAGTGTTCACGAACGATACGTTTATTGCTATTCCGACATATTACATGTAACGTGCACAGAACGATGAAAGTAATAATTCAAAATATTACTAATATATATTGTCGTTGGACAACATTACCAGTGTTTATTCGAACGTTATATTTCACGTTTCTGTACGATATAAGTAATAATACAATTAATGAATATTTTATATTGTCGTTGGACAATGTTTAAAGTGTTTCAAGGAACATTATATTTAACGTTTCTGAACGTTGCATTTAGTGCCATCTAATATTATTATATATAGTGTGCTGAAATGATTCATTTATCGTTTCCACAGACAGTGTCTATAATGTTCACATACGCTACGTATAGTGTTTCAATAACACAATCTAAGTAACGTCCATTGTTGATGTTTTAATGTTTACAATGACATTATATCTATTGTTCACGGCTGATGCAAGTGGTACCCGAATTCTGATGTTTTCATCGTACACGGACGTTTTATTATCATTCCTGGAATGCTGATGTATTGTTGTCCGGACAATACTATTCTGGTATCCCAAAAACGTATCGTCCAAAAACATTACATATATCATGACACGATATTACTTTAATGTTTCGGAATACTACAAGTATTGTTGTTCCTAGTACTTTGCCTCCGCAGTGTTAGCGTTGGCAACTTGAATGCGATGAGACCTAGAATGAATGTGGTCGTAAAAGGCCTTCGCACTATTGCCACTAACGCCGCACACTTTACAATACCGCTTATACCGCGGGCACACCTTACGATTCCTCTTGCGCTCACGCTTAAACTCTTTATCCGCGAGAACAGCCGCTTTCCGAGCAGAAAGTCGATGCGTAGTTCTCTTTATTGGTGCGGGAACAGAGCGCGGAATACGAGGAATCCTATATGGTGCGCAACTCGAGGACGGACCCGGAAGCGCGAGCCGAGGTGAAGGTTGATCCTCAGGCTCAAGCACCTCAACGGATACGACCTCCGATGTCCGAACCGTTCGACCGGTGACCAGCTTCCCAGGCGCAGAGCGCACCGGTACTAATTCCAGATCTCACACAACCCCGTAAAAACAGGTATTCACAATAAGGAATATGAAGATAATCGTCAGTAACAGATTTTGGAATTATTGCTCTTAAGAACCACCAAAACGTGCAAAGACAATCACTTAGATGTGTAGGAAATGGAAAGAAACTCAAAACTTACTTTGCATGAGAGAACGAAGAAAAACCAAATGCGAGATTGACGACGACGGCGGTAGCGGGAGCGGAAACGAAGCGAAGACCAAAGACAGAGACAGCAGCAAGAACCACAGCAAGTACGAAAGCCAAACCAAGAACGAAGACCACTAAGACAGCGGGGGCGATGACCAAAACAAATTCGCACAACAGAGCAAGAACGACAGCAGCAGCGAAAACCAAAACCAAGAACGACGGCAAGAACGAGAGCGACAACGACAGCGAGAAGACCAGCGGAAAGAACGACCAGAAACGGCAGCGAAAACGACAGCGACAACGACGGCAGAAACAACGGAACGAGAACGACAGACTCATGCAGTGAAACGACAGCGAGGGACTGGGCCCATAACCTAATGGTAGGTTCGGAGGGGCAAGGGAAAGAAGGAAGGCAGGTTGATGTGTGTGAGTGAAGGAGTTGGTGCCGAGGTTTACTTTGAAGCCGTTTTCCTGCGATACTTATACACTTCGAGTGCTACACTATCGATCTACTCCGACTCCCAGTAAACCATACTCTACTATGCGCGACCAAGCGCGGTCCTCTTGTGGCCCGACCATACTGTTCGATTTCCACCTTACGAATCGATTCGTAACTATTAGCTCACAACTATTTCTACACTTTCCAAATGACTGTAAACCATGGCCCTTTGCATGCAACTGTTTCACACCTTACTAATCTGCATCCAGTCATGCCAGACTTCATTGTTGTGCAACGAACAACTTGGCCCTTGTCTATTTCCAACAACGCAAACGTCTTTCATATCACAATCGCCATACGTATCCTTGTTTCTCACCTTACTAATTTCGCCAAGCACTGTCAGATAATTATGGCAAGTTATAACAATGTGCATCCAGACTTTCTACACAACTCACATGAGAATACATGTAAATCACACGAGTACTGTCATGAACTTGCATCCAACGGCGCACCATGACGAGAGCACAGTGCAACGGCGCGTGCTCACGCAAGACTCGCATACAGCGTGACGAATACACAGAATAATCGCACAACTGTATTCCTCTCGCGAGAAGTACTTGTTGTACTTTTGATTCACATGTACTGTACTCGGACACGCGCAGGATCGCAAACAGTCTGACACTGTAAAACTGTAAAACTGTAAACCCTCATGTGCATACACCTGGATGCGTGTACATGTGTACGTACACGAATCCACCTGGCGACGTGTACATGTGTACACGGCATACATGTGTCCCGCCCGGGGGCCCCATGCAATTACCCATTACAACCATGGCAAACGACTTGAAACCCCCAAAACAACGTAATTATGGCATATACAGGCCATTTAAAGTACATCACAAGGCCAATGACGCACACGTGGACAACGCTCGACCAATAGATTTGCAGCATTAGACCTGAGGGCCAATAGAATTGCAGTATTTCCTGTGTAGTCTATAGTGCTACGGGCCAAGGTTCCACTTGGCAAAACTATGCAAATTTGCATGACCCTCCGAGAGGCCACTTTCGTCCCCGGAACCCCAAAATCTGGGGTTTTACACGTGTCATGTCGTGATATGGGTAAGAGCGCCCGGACCGTGCAGTCATGTACACGTGTCACTCGATTTTGACCTTTCCAGATAACAGCATGTGGTCGCACATTTTCAATAGGAATGTACCTGCCTGTGTGTTGTGCAGTGACCCGCGCCGTGTGTTTGGCGTCCCTTGGTCGAGGGGGAGTGTTGAAATAGTGAGCGCGCCCAAGGGGACACCAACAAACCAGCGCCTGTGGCCTAGTGGTTAACGAATTTTTGCGGCAAAATTTTCAGACCTCGATTTTAACATCATTTTTTTTGGGCAAAAGTGAAAATGAGGGGGCGACTGCTGCCCAAAGTGAAATCTACGTAATGCGACTTCATGTTTTCAAGTGCTTTTATAGGGCGACACGTCTAGAAGGCATGCTTCTGATCCGGTGAAATTCGACCTTGGTTTCTCTATATGGGGCGACAATGACCTTTTCTTGGGGCGACAGGAAATATGATCAATAAGTCACCTCCGAAAAACCAATCATCGCGTATGTCACCGTACAAACCCGTAAAGTATTACTCCGTCTCGGAAGATGCTTGTACTTTGGAAAAGCCGCCTTAGAAACTCACAGTTTTTTCAGAATCACCCCATAGAAGTACGCCAACTCAACTTTTCGCGCTTGAACACAGTGCCCTCAAAACCGAGCAAAAAGAACGTGGGTATTGCGGGATGAGAAATTAAGTCTCCAAATACCTTAATATCTCAGAGACCCTTTGCCGCTTCCACTTCCCTCGACGGTCACCCCACAAATACCCGCGTCCGAAACCTACCCCCGCACCGCATCTCCTTTTCGCCCCGTCACCCTCTGTCGCTCATCATTTTCCTCCCCTTCCATCTCACATTTTGGCGCGATAATTATGCGGTCTTTTCCCAAAGACACTGGGAAGGCCCTGTACCACTTCGGGACAGTCATAGTCGGTGAAACGACCGTCATAGACGTCTTTTGTTGCGCTCATCCCGGAGATTCGTCGGAAAAAATTGAGGAGCCAACTTTGCGCAACATACAGAAACGTTTCAAGAAGCTTTATGTTCTTGTCAATCCCCACAAATGTGCTTCAGATCGCGCCTCCGCGAATAAAGCTATGCAAAAACTCAGTCGCGCAAAGGAACAAGCCGAGCGAGAGATTCGGTTTGAGGAAATGGAAAACGGGGAGGGTAACTCGCAACTGGTTCCCCCAACGCTAATATTTACGCTGATGCCAACCTTGAAAGAAAAACTGCTCGAACTATTGCTACGTGAAGAAGAGGAAAATGGGAGGAGCGTGAGTGTGAGCGTCGCCGTATTGAGGCAATGATGCAAGAAAGAATATCCCAGGAGTTGAGACGACAAAACCAAGAGAATCTCGAGAACGAGAGGGAACGCGCGAGAATGGAGGCAGCGTCGAGAGAAAAAGAGACATCACACGAGGAGGAGTGGGAAGGACAGCCCTCGCTCTCACCTGAACAAGAACAAGTGCATCAGTCGTGTGAGGAGGAAATGCGTCAAGAAGGGGAAACTGACGAAGAAAACATATCCATAGAAGATAATGATGATCAATCTCCTTCCTCTCCGTCAGAACATATTTGCGACGATGACTTCGATGTGCGCGCATACATAGCTGTAACACTTGACAACAGCAGCAGTGAAGGAGAAGCTGATGATTTTGCAGCAGAGGCCGAAAGGAGTTTGCCGCTTGACCGCCGGAATATGTCTGAATTCGAACGGAAAAAAGGCGGGCGGAACAAAAGAGAGCGTCAAAAATGAGAAGTCAGAGAAGAGCAAAGGCGGAAATAGCTGCCGATAGAGTAGCAGAGATGATCTGGGTTCCCCGAAGATGCGTCCCGTATACCCCTGAGGTTGGAATCCAGCTTTCCGGACGATGGCGCTGCGAGCAGCTCATTCGAGCATATACTGCAAATTTCAGTTTGCCACAGGGAGTGAATGTTGTGAAAAATTATGAAATGATGCGTATGATTGGTCGGCGAAAGGGCTGCGTCGGAACTATCACTTTTAATCGGCAACCAAAATCAGGCCTGTGGAAGTTGAATCGGTTCCAAGAGCACAACAACGAGTGCTATAGGAATTCAATTGACGACAAGTCCTGTCAAAATAGACCGGCATATACTTGTGATCAAGTTGCTCGCGCGCTTCGTCATGAGTTCTCGTTGAACCCTGACATGCCCACCAGCTTCCTTGGGTCAATTTTAAGAGCGAAGTCAATTTATCGTCGACAGCCAGCAAACTCCCACCTGCGAGCTGTGAGGCGTGAGCTGAACAGATACATTTCAGCTGCTCGAGCCGTTGACATGGCTGCCCTAGAAGGTTATTGCGGTCTGCTGAGGGAATTGGGGCACAGGGTAGACATT
>NW_005179119.1:125453-156148 GCF_000350225.1 Chondrus crispus | reverse complement strand
CCGACGCGCTCTCGTCCTCGACGTCGGTGCCCGAGGTCAGGAGCCATGGATGACCGATATCCTCCCCGGCGTCGTCGTTACCACCACCAGCCATCTCGGTCCGTACTATCTCGCCCCTTCCTTGTCCTCCGTCTTTGAGATTGTCTGTGCGCCCTACCAATGGCTCGCGCAGGGGTTGGAGATGGGCTCCCAGAACATTGTTATCATCATCGCTCGCAACGCCGTCTCCGACCGCTATCGGCCTCTCACTGCCGTTGCCCTTGTCGCCCGCGCCTACCTGACCTACTTCAGTATCTACAAGAATGGTGTCGACGCCCTTGATCATTTCATGAATCTCGTCAAGAAGTCAGGGATGTGCTCAGAGCGTCAAATGGAGCAAGATATCACAAGCGTTCCCACCTTGTAACAATATTTACGATTCTTCACAATGATGCGAATCCGCCCCGTCCTCCCCAACAACCGCCCCATACGAATAGCAAAGATTCTCGTCCAGGGAACTGTCAAGATTGATGACCAGCCCTGGATTCCCATTGTACGCATATTTCAAGCAGGTCGGAACCAGACCAAAGAGTGCACCACTATTCTGCAAGAGGACAATGGTCTGGGAAACGATGCCATGATTGGTACAGGTTATGCTTCATTGGCCACCAACGAGGTCATTTCAGGCGATACCGTTCTTGTATTCGAGCACTGGGTCCCTATTTCCGACGACACCAAACCACCTTTTACAACTACAGGTCACACAGGCTTCCTCCAACCTCCGTATCACTTCGTGCGCTTTCAGGATGTCGAATGGCCCCACCCCTCGCGACAGAGTTTGAGACAATTGATGACTTCGGTGTCGACCTATTCTTCGAATACCTGGAACCACCTGAGGGTGTCTATGTGTACTAAGATGTCGGGATGTGTCGACTAGACGATTCAACTTTATTGTACAACCCAGTGGAGAAGGTGGCAAAGGGCAAGGTGAGGAGATGGGCTTAAGGAACTAGCATGCTAATAAATGAGAAAGTGGTATGACGCCTCTTTCGTAGAAGAAAGCACGATGTACAAGAGTGTTGTACAAATACAGAAAAGTATACAGGTAGACCAGGTGGAGCGAGAACCGAAAAAGGAGGGCATGAGGGTGGCGTCTTGGTGTGAACAAAGTTGCGAAAGAAATGTGCGCAGTACTGGCTTGGCGAGCAAGTACTCCTCGACGAGGACGTCGTCGAGCTGCAGCGAGTCGAGCTCGTCCTGCAGGCCGAGGACCGCGGCTCGGACATGAGCGAGCGGCCCGGGCCGGAGTCCATGAAGTCGACCTCGGAGAAGTTGCGCGACTGGATGCGGCGGTGGGAGCCGCCGGGGGCCTCTTCACCCCCCTACAGGGGGGTTAAGAGGCGATGGTTGGGGGTCAGAGGTGCAAGGGGCGGGAAGTGAGAGGGTAAAGAGGTGGTGGTAAGATGCGGCAAATGTGTGGGCGGGTGGAACGGGGAGAAGCGGGACCCTTTTGCTCAATGTGGGGCGAGGATGGGTGACGGCAACCGCGGGACGGTGGTGCGGGTGTAAGTGCGCAGCATGACGGAGGGGTCGGAGCGGGGAGCAGCTGAACAAGAAAACAAAACACAGTTGTGCTGTTCGACATGGCGAAATCCGGCGAGTATTGATAAATATGTTCCTTAGCGAGAGGTTGAGTGTGATAGCCGGTGAGCGCGTCGTCCGGGTAGGGTGGCGAGACAGCAGGAGGAAGGGGGATAGTCTTAGTATGGCCGGCTGGACTCTTGTCCGTGTTGGAGCGCCCTGGGGGCAGCACACAGCACCAGGCACAAGCGAGGATGGTGATGATGGCAGAGCCAGTAGCAATAGAGATGACTGCGATGGCGACTTTGCGGAGCAACGTACTGGGTAGATGGGAAGGGAGGGGGCCAGCGCCGGGACCACCCGGTCCATTGCCCCCAGCTAGTCCTGGGGGTGGGGTGCTGTTGTCAGGTGCAGTTTGTTGGTGAGGCTTGAAGGGCTGCTTCTGGCTTTGGACAACCGAGAATGTGAGAAGGAAGACGAAGATGAGAAGGACGAAACTGATAACGAATGGAGACCGCCATGGTGGGCTCACACGACGAAACGGGATGAAGGGCAATTACGAGCGGGGTCTCCAGAACGCGGTCGTGCCGCGTGCGGATGGGGGCGCCTCGTCGCGCACTCCATGACATACACCTCGCTCTGCAGGCGTTACGTGTCCAGCGCGCAGCATACCAGCGCGCGGCACACTAGCGCGCGGCGCAGGCGCTGCGGGATGTAATTTTTTATGTAATAAGAATATTTATATCCATGGATCAGTATTGTGACTCGGGCATACGTGCCACGCCGCGTGAGCGTGTGGCAAGTGAACAGCCTGCGCTCGCCCAAAAACGGATCGCTCGCCATCCTCTCTTGCACTTCATTCAGTCGTTCTTCTCTTCCTTCTCCCGCCTTCACCCCTAGGGGCGGATTCGGGTGGTGATATTTACGCTCCCTATCCGCATCATTACTGCACTCGCCCACATCTTATCCATTTTCAAGTCCTGCAGTGGTCCCCGCCGCAATGGAAGCTGCAGAGTTGTCCCGCGAGACACCGTCGCCGCCTCGACCTTCTTCCTCTCTCCTCTCCCCCGAACCCCTCGATACGAAAATGGCTGATGAAAGTGAGAGCAAGCCGGAGACACCCTTTGAAACACCTGCTCAAAGAAGGCGGCGTGTTCGGAACGCCGCGTTGAAGAAGGCCTCGGAAATCGTTAAAAACGAGAGGAGACCAGTGGGACCCAAAAAGCGACGATTCTGCAAAGACAAAAACTGCGTATTGCACGCTCTTTGCTGCTAATCTGCCGTTTACCATGGTGGAGAAGTCATTGCAGGATGCATTCGAGGCATATGGCCCTGTGGCAACTGTTATGCCATTAGATGGAGAGGGAGTTTTGAGAGACTACGCATTTGTTGAGTTTGAACGAGAACGCGATATAAAGATTGCATAGCGAGAAACGAACCGGATGAGGTCAGGGGGCCATCGCATTCTGGTAGATGTGGAAAGGGGTCGAACTGTTAACGGTTGGCTGCCAAACAGGCTAGACGATCCGAACAATGTGTGCACGAGCAAGCGACGGAGTGAGAGGAGGGAGGCAAGGCCGAGACTAAAACATTAAGCGACAGGCTCTGAGAAGATGCGATGTCTTCTTCCTATACAAATATTTTATGCCCCATCAAGGCGAATTTACATCTACTTGTGTGAGCCTTTCCAACTAGTCACGCACTTCATCAACATGCTGTACGTAATAATTGGCTGAAGTGCTCTTCCGTTCAACTGTACATGTGTGAACACTAATATTCTTCCCGTCAGCATTGCGATATATTTATTTAAACATGTCTTCATCGGTTCGGTCGTCACCAATAGAACAAACTCAGTCCGGCGTCTCACCCTCGACATCGAAGCGTCTCAACACTTCAGCCACTGCTGCTCCTTTGTGCACCCCTCGCGGTCGAACGTAAAGGAGTTTTTGCCCCATCAAGACCTCCATCGGACTGCCGTGTAGCACCTCCTCGA
Organism: Chondrus crispus; assembly: GCF_000350225.1. Lineage (NCBI taxonomy): Eukaryota > Rhodophyta > Florideophyceae > Gigartinales > Gigartinaceae > Chondrus > Chondrus crispus. Next base: position 152,595 of record NW_005179119.1, on the reverse strand, counting down.
GCGCTTGCCGAGCATCATGTGCTCGACTGACTGCGAGATTGCATATAGCTGGCATCTCTGAAATGCCAGCTATATGCAATCTCTTTCTGCGACATTGCCTCCGCACTTCATGGGTCAAGACTGTCGAATCTGTAGTTCATCGACATAAAGGTAGAGGAGATTGATCTACACCATGACTCCAAGGAATTATTCACTCTTTGAAACCGTGAATTTCACAGTTTCACAAAAATTACACACTTTGCTGCAGTGCGCAAAGAATAAATATACTTTCCCGAATTGGCGACCTGTGTCTAAAAGCCATATATAGGCTTAAATTCGGCTTAGGCAATATTCAAACGCAGTTCTTTTTAAGAAGGAAAAATCTTTTTAATAACCAATCACTGTTGATGACGGCCGCGTCTTCAGATCGGCGTCCTTCGAGCAAGGTATCATTCCGAGGGACTTCCCCGAGCTACCGGAAGTTATGCCGGAGTCCCTTCCGTCTTTCAGAGTACACGCGTTGCTTCCGTATGCTTTAAAGCATTTTGGTTACGCTTGTGCGGACCCCGATCACCCGGCCCACGCCGAGCTTGTACACAACTTCGAACGTGAGTGGGCGTGGGCCCTGGGTAACGCGTTTATGGCCGAGGTCCACATCAACCGTCGCGTGTTTGTTCAGCCCACTGGGGTCCTCGCGTTGCTTGGAAGGGTTGCTTTCGACCTCCCCGTGGTACCACTCCACCCCCTGGAAGTGAACTCCAAACACGCGATGTGGGACCTCGCCTCTGTGCTAACCCTTATGCACCGCGCGTGTCAAGTCTCCGAGCGTACGCATCGCCCGTGGACCAACTACACCACGGGCGAGCGAAGCGCTTTCCTCCTGTACGACCTGCGGTCCGACGTGTTCGTCGCGAAGCCGGCCTCTTCCCAACTTTCACCGATTGCCACGGGGAGAGGGGCCGGTGTGGGCTCCGCCCGTCGCGAGGCTCAACGTAAGCGACACCGAGAGGTGGACAGCGATGTCCCGGCCTTCGCGCCGTCGTGCATGATCAATTTCCAGTCGCCGGAGGCACCCGGTGTGTCTCCTCAATTTGCGTCGGGGGTTCCGCCTGTTCCCTCTCTGAGTTTGGCGCGTCAAGACCCTACTCCCCCTTCCGCGACGCCACAGCTCGTCTTATCGCCGGGGGACATCTTGGCCATTCCCGGCCTGGCTCGTGCACTCGGGACCTCGTCTCGTCGGGTTTGGAAGGTTGGCGGGTTGTTGAGCACCCTCGCCAGCTGGTATCTTACGCGCAGCGACGAAGCACGCCGGATCAACGCGGAGCGGGAGGTCCACGCGACGGACCTCTGCCGAGCTCAAGGAGCCTTAGACAATTTCCGTGAATCGTCCCGTCGGCAGTCGGAGGCTCTCCAGCGTGCTCTGGCGGATCGCGACCGATACCGCCGCGAACGAGACGATCTCCGTGTCGCGGCACAACGAGGGTTCGCGACACCCCGTCACACTGGGGCGTCCGCATCGCGCCCCGCCCTGCGGGATCCTTATGCCCAACCGGGATACGAAACCCTCCGTGCCGAGGGTGGTGGCTTCACTCATGACGCGTCGGCCCACGTTTGGCCGCGGCACAGCGAGGTCACCATGCCGTCGTTGGAGGAGCTCGGGTCGGAGGTGCCCCGGCACCCGAGCTACTGTTCCCAGCCTTCCCACGTTTTTGGTCCGGCAGGGGCTACTGATGGCACGAGCCATTAGTCGTGCGGCCCTGCTATACCTCGAGGTTCCTTCCTCGACTCGTGCTTTCCCGTAAAATCGATAGATCCTTTTTCCTTACTTGGCGTCGGTCCGTGATGTCGCTCACCGACGGACCGTCCGACTCTTCCTTCCTCCCCCCCTTTTTTTCTCCTTCGCGTTACGGCCTTGGAACCCCACCCCGTTCGATCGGGCGAGCGAGGGGTGTGAGGTCGGAAATCGAGGGTCCCCTTCACGTCACGTACGCTCCGCGGCCCTCACCCCGTTTTTCAGTACACAACTGTTGTGTTAAACGAAAAACACGTCAGGGTGCGAAGAGGACCCCTTACGTTTGCCGAAAATGCGCCCCGTCCCACGTGGGGATTTTCGTCCTTCCGCGCGGTCTTCCCTACGCGACTGCCGTACGCGTCGTCGAGGCACGGTGGCAGGGCGTCGCGGAGACTCGTGCGTGATCGGACCACCCCGCTTCCGTACGTTTAGTCGTAAAGGACCCTCTGGTTTGTTAAAGAGTCTGTCAGCGTGTCCGCGGTTTTGCCGCACTCCTCGAAATTTCACGCGAGCGGGCTGTCACAAGATATGGTAGCCATCGCAATTGCTCGATAGTTCAGGGAAGACAGTATTGCACTTCGCTTCTCGTCTCGCTCGCGTGCCCCATACGAGCGCGTCCGGGTGTCTCATTGGGTCAGAGGCAGGGCGAACGTCCCTCCTCCATCTTCTTGACCTTCTTCCTTGTCGGCGAGGGGAGGTACGACTCCCCTGATATGTCATCGCGAGAAAAGTGGCATGTGCCCTCCATTTTTTTTTCTATCCACGCCGGTGGCCGGTACATCGTCCGACCGCACCTCGTATCGCCACATCGGCTGCCGTCCGGACTTACACGGAACCTTCTATCCTCCTCTTTGTTTTGTCCCCTTCCGCCCCTTTCGGCCCTGACTCATCTCGTAGCGCGGTGTATGCGTCTCGTATTCCCATGCCCGACTTTGTCGATGAGCGGGGCATCGGCGCGGCCACCTCTGCGCATAGCCCCACCAATTTTTTTTCTGCGTCATAGTTTCCTTCCGGTAGAGGTCTGTCTCAAGATCGCGTCGAACGCGTCGACGAGCTCACAGAATTGCTTCATAGTCGTCGTGCGCGCTCTGCGTCCTTTGACCGCGTAATTCACACCGTTGCGCGGGATCAAGTCGAGCCCAGGCATCGCGAGCTTGCGGAAGATCTTTTTACCGGCGGGTTCGACATCCGCCGGTTCATCGCCTGCTTGGTTTGTGACAACGTCGAGGGGCCTTTCCGTACCGCCCTCCGGTACGGTTCCGTCAATCCGCGCGCTCTACGGCGTCGCCGTTCGACACGACTCGAGTGTCGCGCAGGTGTCATACTCCGTCTCGCGGTGAGCCGCGGCGTTGCATCCTTGGTCCGCGCAGCACCCGGGCGCGTCGCGCGATGTTCTTGATCTCTGTGCATGCGCTCGCGGTAAACAAACGTTAGATAGAAGTTTAGAGGGGGGGTTGGGTTGTGTGCGCGTCGCGAGGAGTCGCGTCCCTGGCGCGCTGGTGTCACGGTCGCGGTCGCTTTGTCGCCCTTACGATTCGTTCCCGTACTGTGCGGGGAGGTGGTCGTGGCGTGAGGCGGACGCCCGCGAGCCCTCCGACTCCGAGGAAGAAATTCCGGCCGACGTTTCGGGACCCGGAGTCGGTCGCGCGCCCGGTGGTTAGGTAAATTGCGACAGCTTCGTCGTAGGCCCCTTGGGCGGCGCGAGCGCGACTGTGTCGGCGTATTCGCCTGGGGGAGGAGTCAGGGTCCGCTCCGGTGCCCTCTCAGTGCGGGGTGGCTCTTACCCCCGCGGAGGGCAGCTTGCTCCGCGCGCTGACCTTCGTTGTCCGATTGCGTGTCGTTCCTGTCGACACTTGTCCTGTCGGTCGTATGCGCACGTGCGTATTGCCCCACTGTACGTCACCCCTCTTTTTCGATTATTTCCGGAGGCGGCGGCGGTTTGGCATACAGTGTCATTCGGACTGTATTTTCCCCATATTTTTGGTACGTTCCCCAAAATAATTTTGGGTACGTGGTAACGGATTGGCTGGAGGGGTAGGACGGCCCGCGCGGCTTTCTAATTCTGGTAGGCCCGCCCTTTTTTCATCGGTACCCCTTCGGTCGTGCGCGGTCGCGGGATCATGAGTCCCCCTACGCGTGGAGCTCGTCGCGACCGTTCGCGTCATTTCCTGGCTAGGAGGGTTACGTCGCCCTCCTACTTCTCGTGGGCAAGTACGCAACACGCTTCGTTACCAGCGGTTCGAGCCGCTTTGTATTTGTGTGTCGCGCAGTGAGCTTGGGCTGTCCATACGTATTGGCGTCGCTCTTGTTTTCCGATTCGAGCACTCGATCGGCGAGTGTTATCGTGACGCTCTCGCGTATCTTGGGAGATCGTATGCTCCCCTCCTGTACTTGATGTTCCAGGGCTTGCCATTTTCGTTGTACAGTCCGTGCTGTCTTCGCTTTTCGCGCTTTGTTGACGACGTCGGTCGTGTTCGATGAGCTTGATGGTCAATTCGTTTTGGCTTCTCGCGCTTTCGTTGGCCGCCCCGGTTGGGTACGTTTGTCCGTTCGTATGCGTCATCTGTTCCTAACAGCGACGTGTTACTTACGGGGTGACGAAGCGGTTGGGGGCCCCCTCCTCAAGAGTGAACGACCGCGTTCACTTCGGAGGTGAGTTCCCTGTCTGTACGCGTTCTCAGTCGTTTCGCGTATCGCGACACTAGCTCCTCGGGAACATGTGTTCGTGCAGTCCAAGTGGGCTCGTCGTAGTCAGCCCACTTGATGAGGAACTCCGTAGTTCCGTCCTCTACTACGCCATGCTTGAGCAGACGCTCGACCGCGTACTGCGTGCCCTCGGTGACCTTGTCGGCAAGGTCACCTGGGGTTGTTGCACTTGCTCGTGGCGCATCCGTCGGAGGGGGCGCATACACGCAGCGGTCCGCCGAGACGCGCTCCGTCACCCCATCACGGTCGATCGTGATGGTTCGTTTGTCGTTGGCCAGTACGCGGTATGGTCCAACGGCCGGTGACGCGAGCTTGTTCGACGTCTTCGCCCCATCGGTGGGGTTGAGGTACACGTAGTCCCCCGGCTTAAGTGGCGTGTTAATTCTTCGTACGCGTTTATCAAAATCGCGTTTGTAGCGGGCTTGCGTACGATGCAAGCTTTCGTAAGCTTTTTGGATCGTCTCGTCCAAAGTCTTGAGAAACTCTGCGCGTTGAGTTCCCCTGTCCGGAGGGGGCGCGTCCCCGTCGGCTCTTCGAAGAGAGAACTCCGGCGGGGGTCTGCTGAGCACGAGCTCAAAGGGAGTCGTACGCGTGGTTCGGTGTACGTGGGAGTTGTACGCGTACGTAAGCGGTCCCACGTACACGTCCCAATCATCCTGATGCTCGTTGACATAGTTCCGAAGCATCGACGCGATAGTCCGGTTGTAACGTTCAACCTGTCCATTCGTCTGGGGATGATACGCGGACGTATATAAGTTAGTTATCCCCAGTACGCGACACACGCTGTGGAAGAACTTCGCGTTAAATTGAGGACCGTTGTCCGACAACAGCGAACGCGGAACGCCGTATTTGAAGACCCATGCGTCACAGAATGCTGTCGCGACAGTGTACGCGGTCACTGTTCGAAGCGCGACAACTTGTGTTAACTTAGTGAAGCGGTCAGTGATAACGAGGAGGAAACGTTTCCCTGCCTTGGTCTTCGGGAGCGGACCCAAGATGTCAATCGCGAGGCTCTCGAGTGGCCGCTTAGCGGGGAACAACTTCAAACAGTTGAGGTGTTTCCGCAACTTGACCCGGTTCATCGCGCAGGTCCGACACCCTCGCACCGTGGCAGCGACATCTGCAGCGAGATGGGGCCAGTAGTACTCGCGTCGAAGGGCGAAGTACATACGATTCTGGCCCGGGTGTCCCGCGATGGCCGGGTTGTGGCACAGGCGGAGGAGCCTAGCGCGGAGCGTCCGAGGTACCACCACCTGGACGATATCAGGATCAAAGGGGTCTCCGTTTGAGCACCCCTTGGTGGTCCTCGAAGAACGCGGAGTCCCGGGACTCTGACTGTCGTGCCAAGACGGTTTGGCAGAAGTCATCCACGCGTTGCTCCTCGGCTATCTCCTCTATCGTAAGAGGGGCCGGGAGGTCGTCCTGCGGTGGCGCGACCAGAGAGTCGGGCGCGCCGCCGCAGGGGTCTTCGGCGCGCTCGATGTCGGCGGCGTCGAACTCGTCGTTCTCCTCCCAAAACGAAGTGGGTCCTTGGAGAGCGGGGGATTCGTCGTCGCCTCGCGGTTCATCGCGCGTTCGTACGCGCGACCTCGTCCTTGACCCGGCTTGGTTCCGTGTCGTCACGAAGACATGGAAGGCCTGATGGTCACAGCTCGCGGTACAAACGTGGTCCGCGAGCTCGTTAGATACGTCTCGAACGGTCGTACCCCCGTCGAAGGTGGGAATGTCGTCATCCACCTCGACGATGGGGCGAGGGTCATCGGCGACACGAGGCGTCACGAGGCGTGACAGGGCATCGGGCACCTGATGCACGCGCCCGGGGCGGTACTGAATGGTGAAGTCGTATTCAGCCAGACGTAGCCGCCACCGGGTGAGTCTTCCGGAACTCTCTGTGAGGGACATGAGCCACCTCAAGGCGTCGTGATCCGTTCGGACGGTGAACTTCGTTCCTTCTACGTACGGCCGTAGTGTGCGGACGGCCCACACTACGGCGAAGCACTCGCGTTCCGTGGCGCTGTAGTTGCGCTCGCTGTCGTTCAGCGAGTAGGACCAATAGCCTACGGGTCGCCAGTCGTTTGGCTGGTCGTGTTCCTGGAGCAGCGTGCAGCCAAGCTAGTAGGCACTCGCGTCCGTGTCGATCATGTACGGACGGCCGTACCGCGGTAGCGCGAGGATCGGCGGAGCGATCATACACCTCTTGAGGTTCTCGAACGCGTTCAATTGGGCCTCCGTGGGGTTGTAGAAGTCAGGATCCGCATCCTTGCGCGTCATGTCGGTCAGAGGACGCGCTATCTTCGCGAACCCCTTAACGAATCGGCGGTATACGTTGCACGCCCCGAGGAACGAGCGCACTTGCGTAAGTGTCCTCGGGAACGTGAACGTCTTGAAGGCATCGGCCGCCGTGTCCGCCACGCTTAACTTACCTGGGGAAATGACGTGCCCCAGGTAGTGTACCTTCGGCTGAAAGAAGCTACACTTCTTGAGCTTGAGGGAGATTCCGGCACTCCCAAGCAAGCTCAAGACAGTGCTGAGATGCTTCGCATGTTCCGCGTGCGTACGCGAGAACACTATAACGTCATCGAGATAGACGAGGCATATTTGCCAGCGAACGCGTGAGAGAATAATATCCAGGGCGCGTTGGAAGGTGGCCGGTGCCCCTTTTAGTCCGAACGGCATTCGCAGGTGGCGAAACGTGCCCATGTGCGTCGTAAAGGTTGTCTTATCCCGGTCCTCCGGAGCGACCGGGATCTGCCAATAACCGGAATTGCAGTCCAACGTCGTAAAGACGGCTGCATCTCCTAACGAGTCGATGCAGTCGTCCAAACGCGGCAGCGGATACGAATCCGCTGCAGTCTTCGCGTTGAGACGCCGATAGTCTACGCAGAACCGAAGAGAGCCGTCTTTCTTCGGTACGAGCACCACCGGGGAAGCCCACTCGGTGCTCGCGGGTTCGATAACCCCTGCGTTCAACATCTTGTTGACCTCCTTCGCGACCATTTCGTGCATCGCGGGCCCCTTACGGTAGGGCATCGAGCGTATCGGCTTCGTACCCGGTTCGAGGGCAATGCTGTGCTCCGTTGCTCGGATAGTTCCGAGCGCACTGCTCCACAGACTCGAGTGCCTACGGAGCATCTCGAGTACGTGGCCACGGAGCTTGTCATCCTCGATGTATGACAAGTCAACCTCTTTTTCCCAATCCATCGGTGGATTTTCGGGATCCTTATTCTGTGGGGGTACAGTACCCCCCGCCGTCGGGTGGTATAAAGGTGACCGTTCGTCCGTGTCAACCCCTCCGTCACCCGCAGTGGTCTGGTCGTCGGAGTTGGATCGGCCAACTCCCACCCTTCCGACTGGATCGGTCAAGTCGGTCAGGTGTAGCGCGTGCGCGATCCCCTCGGCGACCCTCCGTTCGGGCGTGAGGATCGCGAGGGGGTTGCGCTTCGCGTATCCCACGACGGTGTGCTTCGGAAGCCGCCTCTCCCGTCGCGAGAAGTTCGCGACGATGACATCGAAGGTCTGATTCGGCAGAACCTCTGCGACGCCATTCGTCAACCTCACTCCATGTCGGTGTTGGAGTGAGGGCTTGGGCTCCAAGAACACGAGGCCCCTCCCCGCGGTTATTACACGCACTCGGGCTTGTGACATCGCGGGGATGGTAACCCAGTGGGCGATTCGGATCGCCTGCGGGGCCTCCTCGCGTACATCCGGCCGGCTCGTCTGGCGTCCGCGTCGCCTACGAGGGGGAGCCGGCTCCCCCTTCCCGTCGACAATGGCAATGGCGCCACCTTGACGGAGGTCGAGCTTCTGCGCGTCGACATCGATACGACGCACGTGCGCGTCAATGAACGCGGTCCCAAGGAGAACGGGAACCGCGAGCTGGTCCGCGACGACGAACGGAACCCAGAACGTCGTGTTCCGGAGCCGGACGGCCAGCCGTACAACCGCGCTAAGCTTGAGCGGGTTGCTATTCGCGCCTGCCAGCCGGTGCAGAGGCACGTCGCGTATTACGTAACGCGTCCAGTCGGGAGGAAGGTCGGCCTTCCTCACCAAATTGTATCCCGAGCACGTATCAACGGCGATAGTGTGGGGCTTGAATGCGTTGTCCTCCGTGGCGATCGAGCCGAGGACATTATATATCTTCGACGTCATCAAGCAGACGACGCCGTCGACAACCTTCGGCGCGGTCCGATTCGCGAGGTCGTTTCGCCTGGGGCGTCGGCGGCGGCTCTTTCCGCGTTTACGCGTCCTTCTTCCTTGGTCGCGGGACGTCTGTTGTTCGTTGACGTCCGCACGACAAGTCGCGTCCTTGCGCGGTTCGCGGTCCTCCCGCAGCTTAGAGCCCACGGGGGGCCCTGGGGGTTTCTTCTCGGGCGTCGGGCATACGGAAGCCACGACGTCCCTTATTTCCTGCACGGGAATCACGCAAGTCTCGGCGTCTTCGCGTGGGGGCGCGGGAGATATTATCGGTAAATATCCCCCGTGCCCTTGTCGGGCTCGCGGTGACGGGTCGATGGGATATGGACAAGACGGCTCACGCGACCGCGCGAACGTAACCGTCTTTACGCGTTTTTTGAGCTACCGGAGCTATCGGAGCTAAACGCGTCGCTACCGATAGCTGGCGCGCCTCTGCGTCCCTCGACGAGTGGGGGCGCGGGCGTGGTCCATCTCGGTCTCGCGGCTTCGTCGAAGTATTCGGATACTTCGAGGCCTTGATTCACCACGTCCGGACGTTGCAGAATTTGCGGGGCCGCGGGTGCCGGATCTCCTTCGCGTTCCCCCCTGGGCAGGGCATGCGTATCCTCTGCCCAGTCCTGGAGGTACATTATCGCGTTCTGTACCCCCGGCGGGAGTCGGGAACGGTCCCGGTCTCCCCTTCCGTCTTGAAGCGGATATCGCGTGTCCGCCTGGCGGAAGTCGCGTCTCCCGCGTTGGTCGAGTTCGTTACGACGGTACCCGCCACCGCGGGGAGCGAAGCGGGCGCCCGCACCCGCTCGACTCGGGTACCCTTGACGCGGAAATCGGTCCTCGAGAACCGATTGCTGGAGGAGGTTGCGCATCCCAGGACGCGTCTCCATCTGGTACTTGTAATTCCTGTATGCGGTGAACATCCGTTGCTCGGGCGACAGGAATGGACACGCGTACATGGCATGCCCGTACGTACGGCATAGCCAACAGACGTACGCGCTACCGTCTGTGGATGCGAAAGATGCCGCGTGACGCGTCTCCTCTTCGGTTAACTTGGGAACGCTTGCCGATATGCGATCCCCTCCTTGACGCGAAATGTCCAGCTCCTGCACCTTGTGGTCCGTGCCACCTGGCAGGCGCGGAGTATGCGCGAACGCGGTGGCGAAGCTTCCGGTCGACCGCGTTGACGCCGGTGTGGGAGGTCGACTTCCCCCTTGCTCCATGCCTCGCGCGATGAGGACAGGGTCGGCCTGCCACTCATCTTCTCCAATGTGGAGGGCTGTCGCGGGTGAACTTGTCGCGTTCGACCTCGATGGTCGACCCGCTCTCCCTGCCGGTTTCGGATCCGGCAGGGGTAGGCCGCGACGCGCGCGGAAGGTACTACCTTCCGCCGTCGCTATACGGCGGATGCTTGAGAGGTCGGTCTTCTGCGATCCGGGCAGTCGTTGCACCGTCTCAGCCACGGCGGCTCGGGTCGCCGGGGCTAGTCCGCGCACGAAATAATGCGCGAGTGCTTGTTCGGTGAACACCGCGGTGCATCGGAACGCGGCGGACTCCAATCGATCCGCGTACGCCTTCTCCGTCTCGTGGGGTTGCTGTCGCGCGGTTGCGACCGTATCATACGCTTCACCTAACACGTCGTCCGTGAGGTAGCGTTTGATGAACTGGTTGACGAGACCAGGCCAGCTTACGTCGTCGTGAAGCTGGCCAGCGCGTAGTCCGCGCATGGTGTAACTCGTATACAATCTTTCCGCGTCGCGTTCAAGAAAATGCGCGAAGACGCGGACGGCAACACCTTCGGTTAGGTGTTGCGCGTTGAATGTGATACGTATATCCTTCAGGAACGGTAGTAACTGAATCGCGTCAGTGCCGTCGAAGCTGCGCATCGTGGGTCGAATCCCACGACAGCGCTGGACGTACTTCGCGATCCGTCCCGCGTCTCCCGAGGTAACGAGCCTCGACGTATTGTCCAACCGATACATGCGGTAGCTCGCGACATCGCTGAACTCCTGTATCATGGTATGGACGGGCTCGACCCCGGGTGCCGCGGGTCCCAGCGTCCCGAAAGGGGTGACGGGCAGCGTTCGGATATCGACCGGACCGGGATGCGCGGTGAGGTCCACCGGCTGGTAGCCGCCCCAGCGAGGATCGAAAGAGAGAATCGGTTCTCTTGATCCGCGGGCGGCTCCTCCACGGTCCTGGTCATCCGCGTACGGTACGCGTCTCATCCCCCGTATGTCTCCGGCGACAAACGGGAGGGCTTGGGTTTCGGACGCGACATTCGCCTCCATTGGTGGTCTTGGGCCGTCCGCGTACCGGCTGGATCCGGCACCCGTCGGTCGGAACTCCGGTGCGTCTGACGCGATCGGGGGAACAGTGGCACCGAGCCCCGTCGTAGGGGCCCCGGGCGACCTGTTGGTCGGGGTCTGTCCCACCTCGCGAGCGCGTCTCCGCGTCGAGTTGAGTTCCGCGGCCATATGGGCAAACGCGTGTATTTGCTCCGCCGACGGGAAGGGTTGTGCGTCGGGTCGTCTTGATGAGGCCGACCTCTGAGGGCGGCCTTCCCTGTCCTCGACAGGGGAATCGAGACGCGAATCCTCGACGAGCGCTAGCCGACTCTGTAGCTGGTCGACTAGTGCTCGGAGGTTCTCCAAAGATTGGGAGACGCGGTCAAACCTTCCTTCGCGAAGCGAGCGTAGCTCTTCCATACAGCGCGAATATACCGCGTCCGAGACGTCAATTCGAAGCGAGGTCCGGACGTCCTCGATGTATTCCGCGATCCTGTCATACATCGCGCGAGCGCGTCCTTCTGAAAACCCAGGCGACGGTTCGCGGTCGGTAGGACCTGCGGCGGCGCCGCCGAAGGGGGCGCGCAGCGCGCCTGACTCGGAGGCGCGGCGCGCGGTTGACTCCATATTCGCCGGTTCCGTCTGAATCGAGTTCGCGGTTCCTTCTTCCATTTCGATGCGCGCGGACGCGGATCCGAACGATATTCTTCTCGCGATAATCGCGTAGCCTTCTAGGTCGGGAGACCACTGTAGTATAACACCCCCCAACGGAGAGGGGTGTATACTTAGCTCGACGTAGACCCCGTACGAGGGGCGAGAAGACGGGGAGAACACACAGCTAACGGGACAGGGAAGCGGGCCCTGGTAGCGTGGTAGAGCGGGACGGTCGGGGACGAGCGTACGCGCGGGCCGATCTACGCCTCGACGCCCCGGAGCGGCGCTGGGTAACGTACCAGCGCCGACGGGCGGAGGCGGATCTAGGCTCGCTCGCGCACGCGGCTGTCCCCTACCCGCTTTGTCCCGTTTAACGCGCGCGAAGACGGATCGCGCTCGTTAGTTAAGCTGGAAGACGGACCTAGGCGGTAGGTCGTGGACAAGTCCGTGCTTGTCCCCCTTCGCCGCCGCCGGTCGCGCTCCTATTTAATGTATACAATGCGTCTATCATAATACTACAGTACTGGTATGCTGTAGTAACTTACTGTAGCGCGGGTCGTCCCGCGCTGTAATGCTGTCAGCCGTCGGGGCTGACAGCACACGTGTGAGACGCGTACTGTGCGCGCGGTGGTATGCGCCTCCTACACGTGTACGCGTGTGGTCTCGCGTCCTCCGTACACGTGGGGGTACACGTGTGCGCCGGTGTGGTTCGTATTGATCTGATCCAAATCTAATCGCGAACCGCCGTTATGCCACACTCTTTGCAGTAGATGTCGATTGTGAAGACACAGTGTCCATTACGATGTTGTTAACCGTGCCCGAATTTTGCAGCAACATGCTTAATCCCTGCAGTTTTAAAGAGGGCCCAAGTTCGCTGTTCGTAATGCTGTCAACCTTCTCTACAGTCTCCAAATCCGGTGTGCGCTCCTTCGTGTGGGGAAATAACTCCGTTTTTTGAGGCACTGCTGGTCTCGAAACCGTCGCATCAAGTAATTTTTCAGCGCTGACAGCAGTCTGCTTCCGATCTAAAAACGTCTGAGCAAATCCTGGATTGAAAGGATACAGTCCAGTTCTGCTGAATGAATCCCGAACGCCTTGCGTTGTGATGCGCGAGAATGCGTAAACTCTGCATATAAGGTGAAGCTGTACGCCTCGTGTTGACACCGTTTGAGATTTGTAGAATTCATCTCGTATCTCGCGAATAGCAACCTTGAACTCCTTGTTGACCATTTGGTCACAAGGTTGTAAAAAGTGGGATGTGTTAGCCAGTGAACACACAATTTCACAATTGTTCTTTTCACAAACCTCGAGCCACTTCAAACCATTACTTGATGCGTGGCCATCAAGAGAAACAACATAGTGTTGGCTTGTGTTGACAAACTTGCGGACAAAATTATTGAGGTGTGTCATGTATGCGGCAAGTAGATCCATTTCCATCGATCCATTCTCACTGCACTTTACGACTCCGTCAGCCGGGAACCATCCATGGCATTGAAACGGATAGCAATCGCTTCCACTTTGGCCAAACATTTTTGGCAAAGGCTCCAGCCAACTTGACATGACATATTTTCCAGCCACTATGAAGAACGGTGGAGCGACTCGACCGGATGCTGAAACTGCAACAACGGCAGTTATGTGTCTGTCTACTCCATGTGTCTTGAAAGAGGCTATGAAACCACCCCGATGCGTATCGGAGGGACCAAACACTTTTTTACGCTTGCCGAATGTTGCATCAACTGCAGTTTCATCTATGTTCCAAACACGATCCTCATCAAGCAGTATTCCGGGATGTTTGTTGTTAATAGTCTTTAATATTTCGAAGGAACGTGACACATGACCGAATGATTCTCCTTTCAGCTTTGCCTTGTCTTTGCATTCGTAATTTCGAAATGTTAGTTCTCGATGACGTGATCTAAAAGATCGCACTGCATCGTAACTAAGGATGCCATTCTTCCAATTCACGCGGCCATCGGCAGCTATTCTAGCCATCATGGTCCTTAATGTTTCAACATCGGCAGCAAATCCACGTTGTGCAGCAAAAACAAGGCGCTGTGCTATCATTTTTTCCTCATCCTCTGTCAGAACCGTCCGTCTCCCTGGTTGTGACAGTTTCCTATCTGTCTTCTGGTAGCTGATACTTTCAGAATCTGATCCCCGGACCAGCTCTTTAAGTTCCCCAACAACTGACTTACTCAAACCTGTCGCTTTCGATGTGGCACGCAACGACATTGTTGTGTCTCTCAAAAGCTGCACTGCGGCAGCTTTGCTCTTCATGCGCTTCGAAGCCTTCTTATTCTGCCTTTTGATCCGTTTTGTCTGCTGTCTCATTGAGAATGCCATTGCGGTGTGGCCAAAAGGTGACTTGGCGACTGTAAAAGACTATATAAGATGCTATCCCTAATTGTCATTGACGGAGACCGCTATAAATGCACCGCCCTCGCGACTTTGAATCTACGTCACGCTCAGGGATCCCGCCTTTTCTGATTTTGAAAGCTACCAGCGCACTGTCCTTGCTGTTGTCTGCCCTTTGGCTATGTTTTGTGGCCCTTGCATTCATTGGTGATGGTTCACTGGACGCGGGTTTAATTTTGTCCGGAATTGACCATTGTCCAGAATTGACCTTTCCGGGAAGGGTACCCCTCGAAATTCGTTTGGACTCGATTTCAAGGATGCAGGGTTGCAATGGACAGTGACGCTTTGCGAGAAAGATTCAGACGGAGATGGTCTCACAAACGGAGAAGAGCTCGGTGATCCATGCTGTGAATGGACACCGGACAACCCGACCCCTTTACGAATGACCATGCTCAGTCATCCTGGAGAAAAGGCGATGTCTGGAGCTCGACTGGCCCCGAAATGTATGGGGGGAGCGATAATGACTCCTGATGTAGACCCAATGCCATCTATTCTAAATGTGTGTGGAAACATGCAGAGAAGCCTTGCAGTAGCCTGCGTTTGCTTTTCCACGTTCAGAAGAATGATCAGACCTCCAATGAGGCGGAATGTACTTGTAATGTGCAAGAGGCGTTTCGGTGGGAACATGAAATTAAATATGCTTCGGAGCGCATGCAATGGGTTCCGGGACAGGCGCGGAAGTTTGAGAAGGGGAAGGATCCTGAATAATGTCTCGCTGTTGCGGAGAAGATGCCCGCTTTTTTAGAACATCGACAGACTACTTCGCCAGAGGAGATATTCGGTCCCATGTACGATTTTCCTGTCCGTAATGCGAAGTGGTATCCTTGGAAGCTACCGAAGCAGCTATAGTATACTTCATGAGCGAGCTTATTCAAAGCTTATTGCATTTCGGTTTCTGACGAACTTAACGATCGTTGCATGGTGAAGTGAACCGAGATGTCTTCTATCCAGGAAACCAGACAACTGATTCAAACATGGCAGCTATTCTGCTCGATTTGTCAGGCCGATTCGGTGGTCTCCAACGTTTGCAATAGGGTACATACGTGATAATTCGGAAGTAAGACAGAGAGAGAGAGCAGTTCGCTGTGACCTGAAGGTTTTCTAAGAGGTGTCTTAAACAATAAGGTATTTGTTCTGTCAGCTGAATATTGCAGGACAAGATGAGTATTCTATCCTTTTGTACGACCTCCGCAAGACTAATAATATGAGGCATGCTTTCAAATGAGTAGTTTTTCCTTGCATCAATGCTTCCTCACTCGCCTGTGCGTGTCGCTTTCAATTTTCTTCTTTTCAGCACTGCAGAAACCCTCTACCCATTCGCCTTTTAAATATTAAAAAAGTATTACTGTTTCAACTTGCAGCCGCTCTTTTTTTCCGCGTGCGAAACGCAGAACTGGAGTACGAGGAGAAAAGCATTTATGATGACATTAAAAGTGTGGAATTCATGCCTGGTACATGTCTTTGAAAGCTTCTGTGCCCAAGAACATACCCTGCAAAATCATCGTATTAAGTCCGAACGCACGAAAAAAACGTATCACTTCACTTCTTTTCAATCTATATTCATCGTTTGAACTGGATTCTTTTGAGGGCCATCCTGGAGACCTTGGGCATGAGGTGAGAACCTGTCTACACGGCTAGGCATCCTTCGAAAAAAAAAAAGTATTTTCGAACTTTGCAGAAGATGGATAGATTAATAGAGCATCTCGGGTCGTCACGCAAATAGCATGAATGACGCTTCCTCAGGCAGTATGGAGACACTGACGACAATAAACTTGTTGTAAACATAACATCTGTCGTCGTTGAGATCTTCAGGTCGAATAGGATACGTCGCTAAGGTATTTATTGAAGACAAACTTGCCTCGTAGACGGCTTCCGAGTGCCTTGTCATGACTGGAAAGGGACATGGCTCCCTAATTTTAACTAGGCTTTCTCGTGGCCGCAATAGCCAAGAGCATCGCATCTGTCGACCAAAAGTATGTCTATCTGGGCGGAGGGCTTGAGCAAAGGACAGCAACATTCCTTGTGCAGAACAGATAAGCTGGAATGGAGTATGTGCCCTCCTTGGATGTAGAGGAGGTCATAGTTGTCAAGGAATATTGGTTTGTTCGAAATAGAGCTGAGCTACGAATAATAGGAGTCCCCAACAACAGGGAGGAAAAACGACTGTATGTGAATGCTTGAATGTGACTTCAATACGTGTCTGGCAAGTTCTATCACGCCTTACGATTTTCCAACTGCTCACAGGATTCAGAGGTAACGCTTGAGCATGGTTGTCAAAGGGCCGCATCTTGCTGCAGAAATTCACACCTTCCCGCTCGCCATTTTCACACATCTGGAGGAAAAATCGGTTTCTCCTTCCAAACTAGTAGTAAAACTCTTAAAAAAGACGCGATGATAATTAAACAACTGACCCAAACACAGGTACTTCAGGGACACTGCATCTCGTCGGATATCTCTCTCAGAGACAACTTCTTGTTGGCCCGCTTGCACGTTCTTGGCACACATATGATTTCAACAGTGCTTCTTTTGCTTGATAGTCTGACTTCTTCAGCCATCTTCGACTCTAGGAAACTGAAATCCTGATCCAGCAAGCGTTATGTTTCGATGGGAGGAGTGGTTTGAATATGCGGTCCAGGAGCACCGCAGATTTGCTGTACTCACGGAGTAGAACAGGCAGTACAACCCTACATTCGAACAAAGCACGTAAATACAACATGACAAGGCGATACGCATGAGGGCCTTACTAATACTAAATAAATGGTCCTCTCTCACTAAGGATGACTCAAAATAGTAGTCGAACAGACAGGGACCAGGAGATACGCTGGTGGGTAGGGAAATTAGAAGACAGTCAAGGCCAATTGGATTTTTATTTTTGAAGGCGCGGTCAACTCTGTGGTGCTCCGCACATATCGTGAGCGCACGAGGAAGGGGTTTGAGACGTCCTTGAAGCAACAAGTAATTTTAAAGATATCAACGTGTCACTCGATCAAGTGGAAGGTACACACGTTCCAGTATGATTTCCTGGGTGGATGATGTTTTCAGCATGAAGACGATATTGCTTCTGTAAGAAGTCGAATACCTGAACAGGAAGGCATAGTGGGAGAAACCTGAATGTAGCATACAGGAGGTGGGGAGGGGGGGAAACCCTGCAAGAATCCGAATTGGGAGCTTTACAAAATCCAACTAGCTTTTGGCTGTAATCATGGACGAATGATTGTTTATAGTCGCTGGTTATGGCAAGGGAAACTGGAGATTTGGATAGGTACTTCACTCTTAGACTTATAGTGATAGCCTGTGAATTTGTTTAGGCGCAGGTGTCCAGTAGGCCTTTGAAGCATACCGCTACAGGTGATGCGGTACAAGACATTGAAGCCCTTCCCAGCAGAGATTCCACAAAGAAGCACCGTATAGAGCCCATCATGAGAGATCACATGAACAATGCCCCCGATTTGGGTCAACCATATGCGCCGAGGAGCGATGTCTGTAGCGATGTGATTGGTTCATGCAAGGCATTAACTTCATTCTGGGGACAGGCGTGGACCTCTCTCGTCGGAAAAATCCCACGTCGACGCATACTGTAAATTACTTGTTTCCCTTCCATTAGTCCATCCAACAAGCCCAACACAGTACACGTGTAACAAAATATGGTCCTCCCTTGACCTCTTCCGTTTAATGTTTCAATCTCATTACTGAACTAAGTATCCTTCTTTGCTGGGGCCTCTCGCCCCTAGGCCAGGCTGTCTATAGCCTCGGAGGTGCCTCGCGCACCTCCCAAGAATCCAGGTACATAGCTCAGGCTCAGGTGAGCATTGTTGTCGCCGCGCATTACAGCTATATCATTTGTCACCCCTCCTCGGCGCAACGATCTCTGCGATTGTCGCGAGACTCGAACTCACGACATTAATTTGCAATATATCCTTTTCAACCACTACACCACAGTGGCTAGCATGTGTTTCAATTTTCTTTCAATTTTCCAAAACGTTTCACACGTGTATCATTTGGCCCGGTACCTGGCCTCCACTCACAGTGTCGGGTATAAATAGGAATAATTTTCGTCGCACACTCACCAACTTGACGGCGTCTTTCGGGGCGTGCATACCTGGAAGCGGGTATGGAATTGAGTGGGTCCACGCGTGCAGTGTGGGCTAGAAGGGTTGCCCGGCCTCGGTCGTAATTCCTCGGTTGGTGAAGCAGCGCAGCGCACGGCGAGAGGCACTTCCCATCTTGGGGCTCCACGGTTAGACGTCTGTTTTTGCATCTTTTGACCTCTTTATTGTGCTATTTGCTCGCGCCTCTCACGCGCAGCAATTCTTTTCTCCATTAATACTTTGGATGCCTCCCGCATCTTGAACACCTCACGTGTTTTACATAAGCAAGTTTTGCAGTGACCTTGCTTCTCGAACATATTCCAAATACTTTTGTTTTCAGTTTTCCTTTTCGGTGATGCACAAAAGCGTCCTTAATTTCTGCAGTGTTCGGTAGTCCACGGGTTTGGTTAATATGTCCGCGAGCTGCGCAGTAGTAGGGACATGGTATAGCGAGATGATTTTCTTGAAGACGAGGTTCTTAGTGTGGTGATACTTCACATTGATGTGTTTGTTGCGCGAAGAAATTTGTTCCACGGAAGCCATGGATATGGCTGCAGTGTTGTCGGACATTACTCTCGTAGCTCTAAGTTGAGGTGTCTTTCCCAGAAGTTCACTCAGCTCTGAAATCATTCGGCGTGTCCATGTAACTTCCTTTCCGCAATGCGACATTGCAATATATTCAGCCTCAGCGGAGGAAAGGGCAACAACGGTTTGTTTTTGACTTTTCCAAACCACAGGTGCACAGTTAAGTGTAATAACTACTCCAGATGTGGAGTGTCTTGTGTCTCTGCATCCCGCCCAGTCGGCATCTACGAAGGCAACAAGTGAATCATCATCAAAACGATTTCCTCTAGAATACAGTATCCCAAAGTTTCTTGTTCCGCAAATGTACCTTAGTACCCTGCGAAGTAAAATGTAGTGCCTTTCAGTTGGGTCATGTACATGACGAGCGAGAGCGCATACGGCAAACGAGATATCGGGACGAGTACACACGGCAAGATATAATAGTTCACCTATTGTGGAACGATATCTTGTATGTTCCGCGGACGAAAGGCGCCTATCCGATGTATGTGCTTTGCTGAGATCTGCATTGGTCGGAAGTGGGGTCCAGACCCCGTTGGCATGCTCTAGTCCATGTCTGGTTAATAGACCAGCTGTGTATCGCGTTTGCGAGATGATTATCCCATGAGGCTTCTGAGAAATTTCCCATCCAATGAACGACTGTAGGGAACCGAAGAACTTGACGTCAAAAGTTGCTTTTAGGTTACGTTTCAGAGTATCCAAGAGCTTCATTGAGTTGGTTGCAAACTTCATATCGTCTACGACAACCACGACTACAATAAATTCATTTTCTTCTTGTAAGTAGAAAACGCGGGGGTCAGCAGCAGATTGCCTGAATCCCCACCTCAGGAACATTTGAGCTACCATCGATCCCCAAATACGGCCGGCTTGTTTTAAACCGTACATAGATTTTTGAAGAACACATACATGGTTTGGCATTGCTTCTTTTCCAGAGGAATCTGTAGGTTGTTCCATTATAACTTCAAAGTCAATGTCGCCATATAGATATGCGTTCGCCACATCCCCTCCTTCGAGGAGAAGGTCACAAGCGGAGGCAAAAGCAAAAATAATACGAATTGCGTCATGTGATGCAACAGGAGCATATAGAGAATCCGGATCGTACTCGAAACGAGGATCTTGTAGGTCCCCGCGAACGACGCAACGTGCCTTATGGAGAAAATCGACACCATCTTTGTCGATAGGCTTTAAGCGAAATATCCACGTGTAGGGCAATGGTTGATGTTGCGATGTGCGCAATATGTAGCGCCACGTCCGCCTTTTTACCAAAGCAGTGTACTCCCTGTCAATGGCTTGGCACCATAATGGACAAGTGACGGCTTCTGAGAATGAGCGCGGGACTTCAGAATTTGACAGTCTGGACTTGCGGCCAAAGTGAGATGATGAGATAAAAAGTGGTTCACGAAAAACGACGAAGGCTTGGATAAGCATATCTTCAGCAATTCCATCATCTCCCTTTTGACTTTCCAATTCACTCTGTCGCGCAATACCGTCCAGGAGAGAATTAACCCCGGGTAGCCTGTCTGTGGTGTATTGGCGGAAATCCCTGGTTCGCGTGATGATGACGCGATTCACTTCGGGAACAAAAATCCGGTATAGGCTTTCTTCGCTTTGAAGACCCACGAAGTGGCCATGATGTGCTCTTGCACTTAACTTTCTGTCCGATGATGTCGGTGATTTGTAGATAAATGCGAAACCAGGTTGTCCAAAAGGAGGGAGGCTGCCGTAATCGATTCGTGTCCTCGAATCCCATATGAGAATGGGGAGTTTTCCTTGGATTCTCTCAGATGGTAACCTGTTTCTGAGCCAGTTACCGTGAGACATTGCTTCTGCCCAGAGGGATTTGGGTAACTTTGAATCAATAAGCAGAACACGAGAACGCATTCCAAGCTCTTGCATGAATCTTTCCGCAAGACCATTGCTCTGCGGTGCATATGGAGGGCTATACTCTAGCCTTATTCCATTATGCCTGCAGTATATCTTGAGTTCGTTAGAGACGTTCTCACCAGCTCCATCTAGTCTAGCATTAATGAGACGGTATCCGGACGCATTTTCGGCACGAGCTTTGTACTCCATGAGGCGTTGTGTTACTTCAGACTTTTCAGAAAGAAAATATACATTTGACTTTGCCGTGAAGTCGTCAACTATGCCGAGAGCATAACTACTACCTCCAATTGATGTGGGATTAATTGGTCCAAGAACATCAAGATGGACTAATTCCAGCGGAAAAGACACTGACCTTAGACTGGGTAGAATCGTTGCTCGTTTTGCTTTTCCCAGCGAGCACGGAACACAGAGTATGTGATCCAATGTACCTCGCGGAAAAGTTGGGACGCTTGGAAATTGTTCAGAAAGTTGGAGATATCGAGCAGAGTTTGGATGTCCCAATTTTGAATGCCATTCTAGCGCATAGTTGGGAAGAGAATAGTCAACACGGGACGAAGATGCGATTTTTGCATGACATAATGTGCAAGGTGAAAGAGGAAGCGTTGAACTCGCACCTTGAGGTGCGGTGGTTTGAGGGGCTGTATTTTGATTTTGGATTCTCATCTTGTATAGTCCCTCACTTGCCTTCACGTAGAAAATGGTTCTGTTTGTGGTGCGGGTCGTAAGAACACATGTGCTGTAGTTGTTAACAGCAGGTGGATCCCGAGTAAACAAGACGTTAAAGTTGTCAGACAGTTGTCCGACTGATAGAATGTTGGCAGAGAATTTTGGAGTGTGGAATGCGTCGATGTACATCCCTCCGTTGAGAGGAATATAAACAGTCCCCTTTCCTACGATAATGGAGACTCCTGACGCAGATAGCACATCCTCAACAGCGACCTTTTCATAAACTATGAAGGAAGCTCTTGAATGAAAAAAGTGGTGCGAACCGCCTGAATCAATTAGGGCATCCGATGACTTTTCCTCATTGCAGGCTGCTACTGAGCTGCGAAATTTTATACCAGCCATGAAACCGAATGAACGATCACGGTAAGATGGATTTGAAAGAGGCGGTAGCGGAGATATTGAGTTGTTCGACGCATATTGAGTGGATAATTGGTTGCCACGACCTGCATTTTCGACACCGTTGTGAGGACCAGATGGTGTGGTTTGGTGTTGAGCCTGTGCCCAT
The DNA here is from genome assembly GCF_000350225.1 of Chondrus crispus. Lineage (NCBI taxonomy): Eukaryota > Rhodophyta > Florideophyceae > Gigartinales > Gigartinaceae > Chondrus > Chondrus crispus. The sequence goes on along the minus strand of NW_005179119.1, from coordinate 130,794 downwards.
GGTGTTTGCGGAGTAGGGTTAAAATTGAAATTACGGTACCCTCTTGTGTCTCCGTAACCTCCCCGGTTACGCAAATTTCCACGACCTCTTCGAGTACGATAGCGTCCTTGTCCTCGAAAGAATGAACCCCTTTTCGAGAAGGGTTGGTAACCGACTTGTTTGTGCCAGCAGTCAGAAGCGTAATGCCCAAGCTTGCCGCACACATAGCAAGGACCCTTTTTCTTCTTTCCAATACCTCCTTGTGAAGATATGAGTTGCGTTCCTGAATTGACCGCCGAAGCAGCTGTAGGATTAGAAGTCCCTCTTGGCAAGTTTCGCTTGCGCCTCGAGATTTCTCCTTCCACTGCAACAATAAGCTTGTCAAAAGACATACCAACAGAGTTTGTGACCATTGCGAAGGGCTCGAACGACTCGGGTAGAGTTCTTATTAGCTTTGAGGCCTTGTCATCAACCCTTTTATCGTAAGACTCCAATTTCCCGATTATATCATTGAACTTCTCGAGATGGCGTTCCCAACTCTCGCCATCCTTGAATGAAAGGTTTTCCAGTTCATGTTGCAAATTGATGATGAGTTGGGCATTGGAGGTAGTATGCAATTTTGCTAAAGAATCCCAAAGTTCTTTTGCAGTCTTGTTATCGTCATCGATGAGTTCGGCAAGCTGAGCAAGAGGTCCTGTTCCAAGACTTAACACAATCGCACTCTTCGCCTTCACCATGGCCTCGAGCCATTTCTTCCTCGTGGCAGTAGATGCATCCTCGGCAATTTCTGAAAACCCTAGCAGTTCAATGTCGTTGCGCCGAATAAAGGCATACAAACGGCGACGCCAGTGTAGATAGTCTTTCGCGCTGTTAAGCTTCGGAAGCCTCGTAACTGAGTCGTGATCTGTTCCGGAAGACATATTCACGGTCGACTCACTAAATGTTTTAATTGTTGAGAAAAACGCTTTTGCTCATGCGATGCTACCATAACAAAATATGGTCCTCCCTTGACCTCTTCCGTTTAATGTTTCAATCTCATTACTGAACTAAGTATCCTTCTTTGCTGGGGCCTCTCGCCCCTAGGCCAGGCTGTCTATAGCCTCGGAGGTGCCTCGCGCACCGCCCAAGAATCCAGGTACATAGCTCAGGCTCAGGTGAGCATTGTTGTCGCCGCGCATTACAGCTATATCATTTGTCAACGTGTTCATTGACCTCAGGTAGTCTCTGTGGAGGAGGGCACAAATCTGAGTCTGTGGGTGATGTATGTATGTTTGTAGGCCATGGTCCTCGTCCACAGTTGATGACGTGCCACCTACGGCATATATCAAAGTGAGATGACGACGTCTATCTAAAACCCTCTCACATCATACCTTTACTCTTGTCCCGGTCCCGATTTTTGCTTCCATTCGACGTATTGCTTACCCTCAAACCCACCCGTCAACAATATTTTTTCCTCACCATCTGTACAATATTGGCCACACGTCGCACTGCGATCCAGCCTGTAGAGGACCGTTCTTCAGATGTACATTCTCGCTCCCGCTCTATTCATCATGTACAGTATCATCTGTGACTCTTCATCTCTCAACAGCGCAAACATGCGCATATTTCCCATCCCCCTTTTTCTTAGAGGACATCGCATGCGAAAGGGCAAGATCTTGATTCCCAACCTGCTTCAGTCTATTGACGATTACAAAATTCCTTATCATTTCTCTACATCGTCTATCTACTCACAGGCATCCCTCCTGGACAAATCTTATCTCGAATCCCTATCGGGAAGCATATACCCCCATATTTATGTCAGTTTCCTGTAACTAGAAAATTCATCTCTCCGCCCAGTCTATAAAAGCCCAACCTTCCGCCCGACCCTGCTACTTTCCCATCACCATCTCCACTACTTCACCAACCCGACCTGCCTCAGCACTAAACATTCCATCATGAAGTTCACCGCTGCTCTGGCCCTGGCCCTCGCCTTCTTTGCGCTTGCAGAAGCTCGGACCTATAACAAATGCGGTTACAAGTTTGCTGTCTTGACGGCCACCTCTCGCAACGCTAACGGCCTCCGCCGTGCTTTCACCACCTTCCAAAATGCCTTGGGCGGTATCGACAATGGCAATGAGGCTGGGCCACTGTTCTCTGGCTTCCGCTCTATTAACTGGGACGCCGAGGCGGTACCCTTCGACATGCCGTTCAACTTCTTCGACAAGACCGTCACCAGGGGTGCCGTGTTCCAAGCCGCCAAGAGGGAGTTCCGCGTCAGCAACCCTGTCCCACCGCCGGTCGACGATAGGTTCGACTCGCTCTTGCCCAAGAGAATCACAAATCAGTTCCAGACATTCAGCCCGAAGAGGCTGTTCACGCCCCTCGTGAAGAACCGTGTCACGCAGATCTTCAAAATCCCGACCTTGAACAAGAGGGCCAAAGTTTCTGGTATGGGCGCCGTGTTCGTCGATGTCGACCTTCGACGACAGACCTGGATGGACTTCTACACGAAGAGCGGGTGCCTGCTCATCCGTGTATTTGTCCCGCCAAGGAACAGAGGGCTCAGCTTTGCCGGTCTGTACGACCTCAACGGAAAGCCCATCATCTGGAGGGTTGTCATGAAGTTGGGTACGATTTCAGTGCAGGACGCTGGAGCTAGGTATCGGGGACGCGGGGATGTTGTCGTCCTTGATGACCTTCTCTACGGTGAGCCCGCGCTCTAGAGCGCGAATGAGAGGACACATTGATTGGGCCTGATAATCAACGCTCCCTCGCAGTCTTGAGTCGATGGAAACGGGATGAAGACCTAAGCGAACAGAATTAATCCTTTTCCCTATCGTTAGCTAGACGCAGAGGCGATTTGCATGATAGAATAAAACATGAAGATACCATCTTTGTCTGATGGTTGCTTTATATCTCACAATTTGTTCTTGCTGTGGCATGTGCTCCCTCTGCTGCCTGTGTGGTACAGGGGGGGTCGCTCAATAGTGCCTACTTTAGTAGTGCTTCCCTCTATATAGTGCTATGGCTCGCCCTCTGGCACAGGTTATCATAAGCTCACACGTGTATCATCCGGCATGGTTCAGTACTGTACTCAAAGGATGTTGTGTTTTGCAGGCTTTGTTGTGTGTTAGCAATGTGCTTTGTCCCCAAATATATGTATTTGAGCCTCCTTTATATAGTGCCATCCCCCCAATAGTGCCATAGCTAGAGGTATGTCACGCTATAGCACTATATCGTAGGAGGCACTGTATTGTGATCACCCCTGTGAAGCCGTCTTTATTCAAATTGCGGCTCTTTACGACGTGTGAAGTATTAGATGAGAATAACTATAATATGTATGACTGTTCGCATGCCGTCCACGCGTAACATTGTACAACAGTACCCTTGGTACAGTGTTGTTGGTGGAATGGGGGAGGCGGTTTTGGGGAGCGTGCCGTTCGTGGTGAGGGTCGGCCGAGTGTTCTTCCCCCCCTTTTTCCCCGCAGCGCCCGTCACCCTCTCTCTTTTATTTCTACGAAATTCCTTCCAGAAGCGTCCACGCGTCCGGCCCGGATTCCGCCGGGCCGTCCGCGTGTGCTTCTCTAAAATTCAAATAAAATCTCGGACTACAGAACAAAATCTCCCTCTACAGTAAAATGCAAATTTTCCCTAAAAATATCTCACATACAGTATGAAGGCACACGCCTACAGTACATACCGCTATCTTACGAGATGGGGGGTGGCCAGTTTGCCAGGCTGGTGTTTTCAGTGTAAAGACAAGGTGGGCCTCGGTCGCTGTTTGGGATGCAGATTTTCTCCACGTCGCCAGAGACAGCTTTTGGAAACAAGTTGCCCAAAATGGACTCTGCGATGGAATCTTCTGCCCACGACCTCAAAAGTCCGTAGCACTCGGGAGATGGGGGGCCGCCTGAGGGTGGCTACTGCAGATTGATTGAAAGCTGCACCTACCAAAGACCATGAACGTCCTTCACAACCGTCCGGTAAACGCTGCATCAATTGCGCACAGCTCTACTTCCGATGGATTTGGCTGACGAGCGGAACCATGAGACGAACATTTGTTACTCCAACCTAAAGCATCCCAGGATATCTTTACACAAAGGCTTGGACCACCAGACCAAGTTAGTACGCACTATTTATCTATCACACAAAAAAAACACAAAAACTCATTGCTTAACCTTCTTCGGGGCGTCCGGGCTCCTAGAGGCGAGCAGCGTGGAAACCAAAATGAGCCCAGCTCCGATGATGCCCTTTAGCCCGAAGCGCTCCCCGAGCGGGATGGCCAGGAGCGCTGCGCACAGCGGGGTGAGGCTGAAAATGATGACGGCCTCGGACGCACTGACTAGGGCCTGTCCTGCGATTTGCAGCACGGTGCTCCCTGCCGAGATGAACAGGCCCGCCCAGACAATGATGCCGACATTCACCGCGATCATGGTCGGGGTGGCGCCTGCGAAGAAGGTGGTGAACGAGGCCGCGGTGAGTCCCTTGAGCGCGCCGGCGCTAGAGACGGCGAGGTAGAGCAGGGCGAAGAAGGCCTGGGCGATAACCTTGAAGGGGACGAGCGGGCCGTTCTTCGCCTTCTCCGCGTGGACTTTGGAGCGGAGGACGTACCCCGCAGCGAGGAAGGCGGTGGAGAGCATGACGCCGTCGCCGCTCCAGTTGAACGGGCTGGCGACGTCATCCAGCGTGAGCAGACCGACACCGAAGAGGGCCATGAGCGATGCGATGCAGATGTTCCAGCCGAGACGGGCCTCCATGCCGGTGAGGAAGGCGGCGATGGGGACGATGACGGTGGACAGCTGGCCCAGGAAGGCGCCGCGCGACGCGGAGGTGTGCTGCAAGCCGACGCCCTGCAGCGTGTTGACGAGGATAGTCCAGAAGCCGAGCTCCAGTCCGGCGGCGAGGACGGCCTTAGTGTCCGGCGGGGGCGCGGAGTCAGCGGCCGTCGGGGCGGGGCGCTTCCGGAAGGCCTGCGGCAGAACGACCAAGGCGGAGAGCAGCAGGCGGATGGCGTTGAACAGCGGGGGCGAGAAGGCCCAGTCGAGGCGGTACAGCCACTTGACGCAGATGCCGTACGAGGACCACAGGAAGGGGACGAGGAGGAGGAGCAGGCGTCCGGGGATGTCGAAGCGCAGTCCGAGGACGGTGACGCGGAGCGAGCGGGCGGGCGATTCATCCTCGGCGGCGGCGGGGGGCGGCGCCACGCCGTTGCCGTTGGCCTCGTACGGCGCGGCGTCGGCATCGCGGCGCACCGAGTTGAAGTACGGCAGGCGCTTGGAGTCCGGCTTGCGCGCGCACATGCACGGGCGCGGGCGCGCATGGCGGGGACGGAGGCGGGCGGCGGGGACGGGCGACGCGGTCAGGCGCGAGAGGGCGGGGAGGA
>NW_005179119.1:105687-125237 GCF_000350225.1 Chondrus crispus | reverse complement strand
GGGGGGGGGGGGGGGGGGAAGGTGAGAGCGGGAGGGTGCAAGGCTCCGAAGCGGGATGGGCGAGCAAATGGGATGGGCGATGGGCGATGTGAGGGTGGCGTGCGATTGGGCGGGAGGCGGGCTGGAGTTGGGCGCGGGACACTTGGCGCGGCGGGGTAGGGCGCGGCGAAGCGGAGAGAAGACCCGGGGCATGCCGCAGCGGTTTATGAGCACCGCACAAGGCAGGCGATGGAGGGTCGTGCGTCCGCAGGAGCACATGCTCACCCGCACACGCCATACACGTGCACACGTGCGCACTCTGGCGGCTTATCCTCGAAACGCTGCGTGCGCGACGTGACGCCATGGAGAGGCACATGTGTACAGCGATGACACGTGTGAAGGGAGAGGTGGCCTTCTCGCCTACTCTTTCCACAACGGTAACAGCTACCCTACAGATCTCAACGTACTCTACCGCGTATGGAAAGTATTCTACGTATCGTATTCGGTGGGGATTTGTAGACGTTGTAGATATGATGCCGATTTCACCCGCCTGTTGCCCCCAAAATGCACCTGATCGCCCCCCTAAACGCAACATTATCTCAAAGAACAACGTAATGAGGTTTATTGTGAGCTAATGATACCGTCGCTACTCGAAGACTACGCAGCACCATTCCCGCGCGACACACGCGCTCCGAAAACCGAAACCCTACGTCCAATTAGATACGGCGCACGGCCCTAACGACGAAGCTGACGCAGTTCCTAAGCGGCTTCTTCCTGTTGGTGCGCTTGTTATCAATGACAACGGTCCTGTTGCCCCTGCCCCTGATGACCTGATACTCATTCACCGGAAGCGCGACGCACCTATTGTTGAGGAAGCGGTCTTGGTTCTGCTGCGGCGTCTCATGCCCGATGCCGGAGGAGTTGCCGCGGCCCATGTCGAGCGCGAACGTCTTGAAGAAGTGGGGCGAGTAGTTCTGCTTGAGCCCGCGCGGCGAGATCTTGGACACGGGCACGTACGACTTGCGCGTGCGCACGAGCGCCTCGCCCGAGTTGACGATGCCCACGCGCCGCCCGCGCAGGCAGATCGCCGACGTCTGCGCCTTGTCGAACGGCTTGCCGAGCGACACGCGCGACGGCCGGCAGAGGGTGAACCGGCACGCCTTCGCGCACTGCCTGTAGCGGCGCGGCATGGCCACGGCGGCCTGCACGAGGAGCAGCGCGAGGAGGCAGAGGGTGAAAGTTCTCATCGTGGGATGGTGCGGGGGGGGGGGGGGGGGGGGGGGAAAAGGGGGGGGGGGGGAAGGTAAAAAAGGTGGGGTTTGGGAGGGCGGAGGGGCGGAAGGTAGGTGTAGTTACCGAGATTGGTTTATATAGGCCGCGGATGAGGGAGAAAATGGAAGCAAGGAGCGCTTAGCGTAGATCGGGGACGCGTGGTGGGCGGGGGAATTCGATGTTTGGGGGCTTTGCAACGGTGGGGGGGAGAGATGTGTCGGGAGAGTCCGGGGTCGTACCACGTAGCCAGCTGGTAGGTACAGTAGCAAGCGAAGCAGGCGCAAGGTGTAAACGAGTGACAGCCGTTGTAAACAAAGCGATCCCTGCACGCTGGAGGGGGGGCTGAGGCCGGGCGCGATGGGAAGCGAAGCAGAACCATCGCTGAAGGGTTTTCGCCGCCGGCTTCCGTCACGGCTGCAGCAGGAGATCCGGGTAACGATAGGACGAGAAATGTTGCTAGGTTAGTAACGCCCGCCGGAGATGCGGGACAGGTACGACAAAAAGCGCCACGTACTGTCGCGAGAGCGGCATACTGCGCTGTACTTCTTCGCGACATACGGAAACCGCTCCAGCGTTTATTTTTAATTCACTTTCTTCCCAAATTCGTGCATTCCCTATCCGTCTCCTTCTTGATCCTCGAAGCGCAAGACACAACGAGAGCAGCCTCCCCGCCCGACCGCCACACAAATTCATTCGTCACATTCGCCGCCTCGAAAAAACTCTTCGCTCCCCTGGCCTCCCGCCGGCCGCACGTGGGCACGACCTGAATTGACACTGGTTTCTAAACTTTTACTGCTTGTCTATTAACGGACTGCCCTGCGGTAACGGCGGAGGTGCGTCTGCACTCTTCTTTCTTTTGTTGAAAAATAGTAAACTGCAACACAGCATGTTATACAATTTTCATCACGCAGACCTGATCCCTCTTGAGAGTGCCGATTTCAGCACATGTGCATACCGTGATGATAATGTACAAACTGAACATCGCTTTTACACATACAGTACCGTACTGTACAATATGTATGTGGTACTATACATACAGTGTGTACTGTGTATGGACTCTTGCACATAAATATGTAGTCAACAAGCTGCCCGCACATATTTACAGATGTAGCGCGTGAGTTGATTTTGTACAGTTTATGAATACTGAACATATGCAGTACACATCTATGTGCATGAGCAAACATATGTTACATACACACAACAGCACAAATATCGTTCATATGGAACCCATGTATTTCATATGTATGTCTACAAGAGCAATTGGGCTTGGATGTTGCTTCAGTACGTGTTCACTTGTCGTCAAGCGGCACACGCACTACAATACAGTATACAGTGCAGTACAGTACTACGCATAGCAGCACGCTAAAATGGCGTAGCAGCCTACCTACCCTTGCATGAAGGCCACGAAGGAAGTATGGATGTAATGCAGCACGCGGACTGGGCAAGTCCTCGTTACTTGTTACAAGTATATGGCTCGCCGACGTGGACTATCCGAGGCATGCCAGGCGAAGAAGGCGGTTTGGTCACCTTCCTCAGAAAAGCAGTTTTGCCACCCTTTTCGCAGCCCAGTCATGACACCGCACCATCAACTCAGGCCCTCCTATCGAGGAGGGTACAGGACGGTATGGGTCCTGAAGCGGTAGTCTTGACCAGACACTCGGAATGCGATGACAGATTGCAACAGCTTGTTTGGCGTTGTACTAAGGGTACACTACCCTTCGAAGGGTACCTAAGGTACGCTTCATAAATCGTACGCGGTGATGGACCACAAAGTTTATCCACGCATTACTGTGGCATTTACTGCCGGTCACCAGTCATCCGCGTCGAGCACAGTCCGTGATTCACACATTTATGGCTGCGCGCGCAGTGGATGCAAGCAGCGATGCTCGTGACCAAGACTAACTTTTAACAGCAACCTCCAAACGTGATCATTTCTCATTGCATGTGACAAACCCGTCCTCAACTTTGCAGCCCCGTCCTCAACTTTGCAGCCTTCGTTTGGCCCCATCTAACGGCGTTTCCTTCTGTAACGCTTTGCTTCTCGCCCGTACTTACAGTGTGTTCATTGTACTTCTTACCAGACTTGGCCGTGCGTGCCCACATGAAAGCACTTCATCACAGAGTAACTTTATCATGTTGATGTTTATTTTATCTAACTTTCAGGGGGAGCCGATGGTATAGGTACCACAGGATGGGCTTTAGAGAATCACATTTGGGTGGGACATGAGGGTAAAGCTTTATCTTTAGACAATTTTTGTTACGTACCACTTTTATTTTGAAATTTTTGTTACGCCTAACCCCAGATCTGGGGCTTCGCAAATCTTAGCGTAGTACACAACTTGACCACAAGCAGAGCAACGCGACTTTCGTTGAAGAGCTGCGACCCCCTGTTTCCGCCGTTTCTTCGGTCGACCTGCCTGACTCGGAACTCTCCACGCGCTCACCTGTCTGGCAATAGGCAGAATCTGCAAATCCACGTTAATGTTTACTTGAGAGGCAAGGGCAGCAGCAACAACATACTGGCGTTCAAGTGTTGCATGATGAAAAACAGTCGATGCCCACTTTGTGTCCAGATGATTCCAGTGTGCAGCCTCTGGGACGTTCGTATGCCGCTCGCGTAGATCAAACACTGGCAGAGCGTGTTGGGCTAGGGGCTTGCGCTTACGTTTTCCCTTTATAGCGTCGCAGGAGTGAGTGAGATTGAGTTTTCCCACTTTCCAAGCCGTTGTTTGCCCTGCGGTCTAGTTCGGCGTTGACAGTGTATGAGCACTCCTGGGAGGGGCACTGAATACGCAGGCGCCCAGAGTCTGAGTTTTTTACCTTGTGAGATCGGGCCACGGTTGGCGCACGGGGCTAAGGATGCCATCAAGATGCTGTGCTTGTCAGGGAACGTGCTCCCTTTGATCAAACTCATTCCGACGACGCTCTCTTCACCTCTTCATCACTCTACACGTAGCGCTCCTAGGAAAAGGGGCTCATAAAAAGTGGTACGTAACAAAAATCCAAAATAAGAGTGGTACGTAACAAAAAAGTCTCTTATCCTTTATCATGCGTGCCCACGAATTCTACTGTATATGTATGACACTTGTTCAACGTGCAGGACCCTTGGTACTGTACTTCATTCTCGCCGTAGGCCTGGAGCAACGGAATGACTCGGTGAGCTCCGGATCACTGATCCAGTTCTAGTCCATCGTGATCAACGTGGCCACATTGGAAACACTGTACTACCAGAGATCCGACCGAAACACGCGTCGAGATTGCAATCGCTGTCGTCAGAAACCATTCATCTTACGCTGGTCTCGTAGAGCCCTCAAACAGACGAGCACAGTCTCAACATCTCCCCAATTGCAACCGCCCCATCCCCTCCTTCCCTTTTCTCCCTGACATGGAGAAAGCCTTCGTGCCCGTGCCCAACTTCACCTCCATTCACCCTCTGCGCCGCTTCGATTTCCAGTCGCCACGTTGCAGCCCCAGCCGCCAGTCTATCGTCGCATGTTCGCGCCGCCCTAGCCCGCCGCCACAGCCGGCAAATCCCTCGCTCGTCAAAGACACCCGACCAAACACAAATCAACACACCGCTGGTGAACAAGCAGGGGTCAACTCTCGGTCTACATATCGACCTCGCGCGAATGCGCCTCCGCGCAATTTGCAAACGCGGAATCAAACGTCAAGAAATCGAGACAACCACGGAGAGCGAGGGGAGGAGCCTTCGCGCTCTGCCCATCGCCCTCGACCGAATAGCCGGCCGGGTAATTTACAGGTACGAAATCAAACGCCGAGAAGCCAACCGAAGCGGAACGCGCCACCCCGGGATTTGACGCCTGACTCCCATCCTCCGCGAGAAGGAAGAGGGGCTCGGGCGCCTCCGCACGCCAGGAATCAAGCCCCAAGAGGACGTGCAAATCGAAATAAATCGGAGCATCCTCGGTCTAGTTCGCCTGAACTTCAAGGCACCGACCCTCGCACAACCTCGCAGACGACAACAACTCCATCCGCAAGGCGACAGCCAAACAAACCCCCATCTGGCGATCCCAAACCCAGGTTAGGCGATTCTCATAAAACAACACGCCGGACACCCCCACAAGGGAGAGTGCCCCCGACAAAGAAAAGAGGCAAGCATCCAAACCGTGCCAGATCGGAAGATCCGACCCCCCAGTCCCCCCGTCTACAAGACAACGTGCGCCGCGGTCGCGGAGGCCCAGCCGAGATGGTGCGAAAAGCGCTGCGCTCGCGACGCGACACCCTGATACTTGGCCCCGGCCTACCCGGCAAGCTCTCCGCCGCGCTCTCCGCGCGAGAGCTGTCCGAGCACGCGCTCGTCTTGGCGGCAACTCGGTCGGAGGCGCGCCGAGCTGCCGCCGAAATTTCGATGGACGCAAGGGGGAGCGCCGTGATCCTTGCGGCAGGGGGAGGTGGCGATTCATGGGGACACCCAGCTATGAACGCCAACTCAGCGCTCAAGTCCGTCGTTGTAGTTGCCACGCCAAGAGCACTTGCGGCCGACTTTTGTAACTCAGCTCATGGTCGGCCGTGGCTGGGGCGGGTCCGGTTTCTGGTTGTGTCGGATCCGGATAGGATTCTGGGTACGGGATGTGAGAAGGAGCTGAGAAAGGTATTTAAGGTACTGAGGATCAGTGATCATCGGAAGAATGTTGTGATTTCGCTTCGTAAACCGGAAGGTGAGACGGAGAAGATGGTTAATATGGTGCTGCGAGGTGCTGAAAAAGTAGACACTATTGAGTGGGGAGTAGCGTCTTCACCTGTGCAGCTATTGCAGAAGGAAGAGCTGGAAAGTACTGTTAAGACAAGTCATTGCAAGCAATTTTGCATATCGTCAAACGCGGGTGGACAGTGTGCAAGCTTAGCAGCCGCGCTTCAGGTACACAAAGAAAGAGAAGGGAAGCATAAGATGATTGTATTTTTCCCGACGGCACGACTTGCGCAATACTACGCTCTTGTGTTCAATGGCAGCGGTTTCGACATTCTCGACATCCACGGGAGGACCCCGCCGTCAAAGAAAAATTCTTTCCTGGATACGTTTTACGGCGAAGACAAAGCCGTGGTCTTCTCCTCTGATACCCTTGCCCGTGAGACATTGCTCCCTCCCATTGATACCGTCTTGCAAGTAGGTTTACCTGGTAGCACAGAACAGTATCTACGCCGGATTGCGCTAGTCGACAACTCTGGAGAAGGTCACTGTTCCAAGCTGTTCCTGTTGGAGGATGAGACTGCCGAGGCCATGAGAATGGTTGGAGATATGCTGGAAGTTGAAAATTTAGAGCATTCTGCAACTGGCGAGTGGGCAGACAAGGTGAAGAATGTGCAAGCAGAAGCTAAAATTAGGGCATATCAGTCTTGGCTAACATATTACAGAATTTCCAGGCGGAGGATTGGATGGGACCGCTTGGGACTAGTGAAACAAGCGAACGCTTGGGCTTTGGAAACGCTTGGAGAAATTCCAGCTCTTGACAAAAAGACTATCGACAAGTTGTTTCTCCGTGGCATTGAGGGACTGCGACAAGCAGCACCGCGAGATGCAGCTAATTAAGGCGACGTCGGCCGGTGTCTTGCCCCATCTAACTAGCACTTTGCCTCGAAAGTGGCGCCGAGCAGGCGCGATCTGCAGAGCTTCATATTGGCCTTCGACAGATTTTGATGAAGATTTGGATAGTGGCGTCCCAAGAGCACGCGCAGTGAACATGTCGTCCAACCGATGTTTTAAGACCCACCCACGACCAGCTCCCCGCTTTAACTATGAGTTTTGTTGTCACCACACCAAGAGCAAAGACAGCTTCGTATCCCGAACGATGCCAGGCCTTCTTTCGCGTCAAGATATTTTCGGATATGTAGTTAATCGTCATTGGAGAAAGAAAAAAAAACTCCTGCTGTGATGTGATACCCCTGTGCATCAAGGTGCGCGAAAGAACTGTAATAAGGCTCCAGGAGAAAGTCGATGCGATGACTTGATCCTTTGGATGCGCTGAACGTCTGTGCTGCGCAGTTCAACAGCCTGAAATTATCTCCAATGAAAGTACTGTAATTACGAAATTCATCTCAGACAGGTTAGTTTTGGATGGAAAGTTGGCCATCCCCAATCTCACGAACCACAGGTCGGTACGCATAAGGATTGTTCTTAATGAAATGTCGGTCCAAGGCTCGCAAGTGCATCACGCATCCGCACTCCACCGCCTTCTTTTCTCCATCTCGTCACTTCCATTGACTCAGCTAGGGAAGACTGAAAGGAGAACGACTATTGCAATAGCGAGGTGGTATGGAATCTTCCGAAACGCTTCCAGTCGACTTCCTCAACAGATATGGGTTGTGGGCGGTCATAACCGGCGCTTCCTCCGGGATTGGTGCCGAGTTTGCGCAACAGCTCGCTGCCGCCGGACTCTCCCTCATCCTGGTGGCTCGACGAGTGGACCGTTTAGAAGCGACAGCACGGACGCTAATGGAGCAGTACCCTATCCAGGTGAAATCTATTCAGGCGGATCTATCGACAGAGGCGGGAGTGAGGTCTGTGATTTGTGAGACGGAAGATCTGCATGTAGGGCTTCTGGTGAACAATGCAGGGGTGGCGATGAACGGGTCATTTTTCCGCACCACGGAGGAACGAAATTTGGCGGTGACGGCGGTTAACGTGACTGCAGTGACGCTTCTTACGCACGCATTTGGTCTGAAAATGGGACGGAACAAAAGAGGCGGGATGATATTCGTGAGCTCAGTAGTCGCCGGTGGCGTGCCATGGTCTGCAACGTATTCCAGCTCGAAGACATACGTGAGTACATTCGCGTCCGTTATCCGGTATGAGTTGCAGCCGAGGGGGGTAGACGTGCTATGTTTGGAGCCTGGACGGGTAGATACGGAGATGGTTGAAGATGCGATGGTCGACTTGGACATGGATAAGCTGGGGATTCCTGGGATGACTGCGAAGGTATGCGTCCGGGAAACTTTACAAGGCCTTTACAACGGAAAGGAAAGAATTACGCCAGGCTTGTGGAACAAGGCTACGGTGGGTGTGCTGCGTTTTTTACCGCGGTGGCTGCTTTGGTTTCTGATTAACGTGGCGTCGAGGCTAGCAGCGAAGACAAATTATTTGGAGTTTCCGGATGAATAGGGAAGCCACGCGAAGTGCACTACTGTAGGATAGAGAATTCTACACTGTTGTGTGGGAGCTCAGTAACATTTGTCCATGTAAAGAGGAAAGTATATACTGTACAGGGGGGGGGTCGCGATATAGTGCCACTCTGTGTCAGTGGGCCGAAAACGGCACTATATCGAACCAGGCACTGTAAGATAATGAGATTTACGGCTTTTTTGCAGAGCCACTTCCTTGCATCACTGCTCAGAAAGACCGCTCGCAGGACGCCATCACTCATACTTAGCATCTTCACTACAGACTCAAGTTTAATCAAGCATTTCTGTTATTAAATGAGTAGCTGCCGAGCCGTCGCAATAACTTCCTCATTATTCGCAGCCATAAATGCGAGCCTACACTTTTGCAGATGTCCAATAGCATCATCGACCCTGCCTTTTTCCGCCAGTCTCTATTCTAGTAAGCAGTGCTTACTAAGCAACTACATAAGATCTTTCCGCAGCGGCAGCGGCTCTCGGGCAGTACGTCCATCCAACTGCCTTGCCTCTCTGGAGACCCTTCGTTTTTGGCTCAAAATTCGTGCCACCCGCAGAAGGGTAGCACTATATCAGAGCTGGCACTAACAAAGATCGCACTATATCGCGACCCCCCCCCCCCCCTCCCTGTATTGCAGTTCAAGTGGTCAAACGCAAGCCTCTCCAACATACAGTATGTACGGTACCTAAACACTGGCGCCCTTCCACCTCCTTCGTGGAATGCTTGTACAGAGTAAAGTCTCGATAAGCTGCGTACCTGATGAACTGCCTCGGTACAGTGAACCGAAGGACTATGAGGGCGGCGCCACCCCGCTTTTTGGCCCAGAATCGACGTTTTCGTATTTCTAAGGTGAACCAGACTCTATAGAATGAACTACGCGATACCATGAACATAAAAAACATGAAAACCCTAGAGTTCACTTTATCGAGGCCGAAATGCGCACTAGAGACGAACCATCAACGACTACAGAAGCTATCCATACGACTTTGCCTCAGATTCGAACGCTGAAGCCTCCTTACGCGGCTTTGTTCCTCATACAGAAGTGACTTGAGGCTCGACGGCAGCCCCGATTGAACTAGATTCGCGTCCGTCAAAATACAACTGAGTTCGTTAGATAGAGCTTCTAATGCTCCGCGATACCGAGCAAGCGACGGTTTGCGTCCTGTCCGGTCTTTCGCTGGCACAGTAGAGCGATCGTCCTCACTATCTGAATCACCTTTAAATTGATCTTGCTCAATGCCAGTAAATGCCCCAAAATCCCCTAATCCAAGATCAATGGCTTGACCGAAAGCTGACACTTCTGATATAGACTCTGGATGTGGCAGAATTAAAAGAAAAGGAAGGCTGGATCACAATATGAAGTGGTCCAGATATGGAATTGCGCCCCTCCACGTTGCCCGTCGATGGACAGACTCAAGGAAAGTGACGTTGTGTTCCTTACTGTACCCGTAAAACGGGTACACGTGTACACGAGCAGTTCCGCCGCCGTGAACTGCCTCGGTAAGGTGAACTCTATGGGCTGCTCGGAAGCGCCACATTTCGGTTCACGATATCGAGACTTTACTCTGTACCCTTAGATGCAGAACAGTTACAGCAGAGCACCATTGATGAGTTTTTGAAATAAATATGAGACATTGCAAACGATTGGCCAGGAACGCAGGGTATGATACATTTCTTTGTCTGCGACCCAACAAGGGGTTTTGTTGTTATTGAGAATTGTATTACAATCACGGTGCATATCGCGTATGATAAAAAACTTTATTTACAACCAGGGAGAGAACCCGGACAAAGAAGCGGTTGTCGGCACTGTGGGCTGCGCGACAGAGTCTGGAATTGCATCCAGATGAAAACGTTGTGGCCGTGGAAACGAATGCGTTGAAACCTCCTGTGCATACCCAAGTACACCACTAGACTACCAAGGGTAGTCCTATCAGTTGCGAAGCACCTCGGCTGCTAATATTCATACTTTTGGCCCCTGCCAAAGTACAGTAGTTGCAGTTTGGGATAAATCCATTGTTGTGTGGCCAAATATACTAAAAAGACCCATGCTATCTTTTTGACTGCGGTGGATGTCACAACTCTTACCAGAGTCTATCAATACCGTAATCCCTAAGGTTGTGCCACCTGTCCCTAGTGGGTGGCACTACCTCACGTAGACAATTCAACTACCTACAATTTGAGGATCCTCCTAAAGGATCCTCATTACCTAAACGGGCAAACGCCTAATTAAGCCTGATAGAGGCACATTTATAGGTAGCACCCCACTAAAAGGGGGGGTGAGTACACCTTTAGTCCACTCGACTTGGCGTCGAGTGGGAGTATAAAGGTTGAGGACGAAGACGGTGAACGTCTTCGTCCCCACACACACAACAACTTACCCCAACAAACCCAACCGTACCACCCGCAGCAAACTAAAAGGCCCGTCCTCCTGCCTTGCACCTCGCGCCACACCGGCCTGTGCCCCCCCGCGCACAGAGCCCCAGTGGCCCGCGCCCCCCGTGGACACGTTTCAGATCACCCGCCCGCTCCCCGGGCAAGTTCCGACACTTATAAGTTTACGGACAAAGCCCCCTGGAAATTCCAAGAAACATTTGGGTTCCTTACACACTACCAATTTATTACTGTCTAATAATTGCTAGTGTGTAATACCACACACGTACACACGTGTGACCAATTTATTGGTAATTTTTATGGCACGGCTCAAACGAGCGGCCAACGATCCAGCTGTACTACGAGAAACTGCTGCCAAGAGGCGACGCATTGCTGTTGCAGTCGCCGATCGCGACTCCGCCGCCGCTGATCGCGACTCCGCTGCTGTTGATCGCGACTCCGCCGCCGATCGGGACTCTGCCGCCGGCGATCGCGACTCAGCCGCCGGCGATCGCGACTCCGCCGCCCCCGATCTAGATTCCGCCACCGCCGCCGCCGACCGGAACTCCCGCCCAACGACACCTGTCACCTCGACATTCGCCACTGACTCAGACTACAGTGAGTTTCAGGCGCCGCCCCTTGTGGAGATAGAGGCAGACGGCTACCGATTGGACGAAACAACCGCCGCCTGTTCCGCCTCCTCGGCCTCGTCGACCATCGATTTAATCGACGAGGACGAACCGTCGCCACTATCCGAATTCCGCGCACGCCACATCGCGCGTGTGGCAGAACAGCGCGCACGTCGCCGACGCAACCCGCCTCCCCGCAATAGAACGGTGTACACTTGTTGCCCGTGCGCGCGCTCTTTCACCTCGCGGCGACAACTGTCCTTCCACGAGGCGAGTGGCCGACACGCGCGTGCACAAATCCGCCTCCAGGATCTCGCGGCGCGCCTACACTGTCAGCTCTGTGATCTCCCGTTTGCCGACAGACACAATTTCGAATCACACAAGCGCTCCCGGATCCACTTTAAGAACGCGCGCCGTCAGCGAGAGGCCCGCCTCAATTAATATTTAAATTTTACGCGCGCAAATATAAATTTTGACTAAATCTCAACGTCAGGAATTAAATTCCTAAAAACTTTGAAAAAGACACTTGTCAACATCGATTTGAAGAGTACACAACACAAACGACACGGGAACACAACCTACACCTTCATAACCGTGTACACGTTTGCACACAGGTACAGGTGTACCACCAATACACGTGTACTGTACTGTACTTCTTCAAGTTAATTTTGCCCTATATACGCATGTATAGCTATATACACTTGTCAAGCGTAGGACACGTATCTAGGAACACACAACTGGAGACGTATCTAAGGATACACAGTTGGACACGTATCCGAGGTGACATATTTGGACACAACAGGTCTGTGTATTCTTCCACATTACTACCTTCAGTATATTAGAAAATTAGCGTTACCCATTTACGCTACTATGGTAACGTTAGAAGTAATAAGGGCAACCCTTGACGGCTACCGCCCGTCTTCCTCGACGCAAGCCGACATCAAAGCCGCTTTAGCGACTGTCATTTCCCAAGACCCTCAACTTTCAAATGAAGAATGCGTCAACACCCTCCGTGACGACTGTAGTATAATGACCGGCGCGAGCGCGCGGAGGTCATCGGACGGCCGTATACGGTATACACGTGGGCGGCTGTGCCCACGTGTAGCGAGCGCGCGCGCATGCCGAGCGGTCGTAATCTGGCGTACGTGTACGTTAGCACACGTGTCGTCCGTGCGGTAGTCTGTAAGCAACACGCGTGTACAGTGGTGCACACGTGTAGTAGCAGCGGCCGTGCGGTAGTAGCAATTATGGCGCTAGTTTTTTAATTGTGTACAGTACCCGGCACGCACTAGGCGGCAGGTACTGTACTACTGTACTGGGACAGGTGTCCGAGGCGTCCCCCTGCGGGGTTAAGACCTGGCACCCGTCCCCACCAGTAAACGGGGGCAAGCTCGCCCCCGTCCCTTTTGCGCCTACGTACGTCCGTTTCGGTTGTCCGCCGCGCGCGCTGGCTTCTAACCCGTTACCGGTCGCTCCCGTTTACGCACCACGGGGCGACTGCGCGTAACCGGCCAGTGAGCCACTCCCTTTTCGCGAGCTCGTCCGATCGGTTCAATTGGCGCGTCGCGTCCGCGCCGCGTGCTCCCTCGCTAAAGCCTCCGCCTCTCACCCAACCCAGGGCGGAGAGGAGTTATCCCACATTTGGTACTCTTGTGGAGGGGATAACTCTCGAGGTTGAGCCGCACGCGTGGTCGCTCGATCGCGCGCAGAACCGTACGGACGGAAAAGGTTGAGAAATCACCGCGTCGATCGCGAAGCGTATTCGACGATGAACCGACCGGAAGAAGGGGGAGACTCCGCCTCCGGGCGTCTGAGCACCCGCAGTGGCAGTGGCGCACCGCGCCCCCGGGTGGAGAACCCGGAAGCCCTGCTGCGACCGCCACCGCGACCGGGCCGCACGCGAGCGTCCGCATCGGATGTTACGCCGGCCGTGTCGGCAGGCACCGAGAATCGCGTCCAATGGATGGTCGACGCGATTCAGCCGCGCATCCAGGCCTGGGTCGAGGAGTTCCTCGCTACGGAACTCCCCCAGGTAGCGCGCGTATGCCTCGACCGAACGGTGCCCGCGCTCGTGGACGCGCACGTACGCAGCGCGATACCACCGCTTTTGGACGAACTTCTACCCGCTCAAGTCCAATGCGAGGTGGTGACCGCGCTCACCACTGTGGATGAAGAATCCCCGTCCGGTACGGCTCTAAAGGGAGCCATCAGCTCCGCCGTGGCCAATCGTCTGGCCACGACCTTCGCCGGAGCAGGAGTCGACGCACGCGAGCAGCGCGACTCGACCGCTCCGGATCCTACGCTAACGCACGCTGAACCGATCGGCGCCGCACCCGGGATCGGTACAATGGCCCCTCACCCGGAGGGTAAGACCATTTACCTCCCACCAATTTATGGTGCTACAGGAGGGCCCACAGAAAATGGCCCTCCCGTACTCGCCGATACGGCTGGCCCCCGCGGGACAGAAAACCGCCTGGGGCGCTTCGCGACAGAAAAGCGACAGCCGTATCGGTCGAGCAGAAGAAGCGCACCCGGCGCTCAAGGCTACACCTCGGAGGGTACAGAAAACCCCTCCGAGGAAGAAGACACAAGACGTCGCCACAGGGCGACGCGCAAGAACCGCGACGGGCGCTACGCGCGATACCGCGATGCCGGAGGGGTCGGGTACCCCTCCGATGATAACCGCGACGGACGCTACACGCGATACCGCGATGCCGGAGGGGTCGGTTACCCCTCCGATGATAACCGCGAAGGACGCTATACGCGATACCGCGATGCCGGAGGAGGTGGATACCCCTCCGATGACGAGGACACCGAGTCGGACGGATCGCGCAGAGGCGACCGCAGAGGTCGCAATGCGCGCGACCGACGTCGGTTCCGGCGAGAAGACTCCGATCCGGAGGGCTACAGTAGCCCCGGCGGAGAAGGAGACCGCCACCGCAGGGGCAGAGACCGCCGGTCTGCCCCGAGGCGGGATCCGAAACGGCTGCCGGTGATCAGGCCGCTGAACGACCTGTTCACCAAGGCCGTCGACTACCGCACGTATAGGCTGGAAAATCGCAGCGCGCGCTACGACGCGAGTACCGCGCGGCGAGTTAACCGATATCGGAAGAAGTTGGACGTCCAGCTGAAAACCCACACATTCGGTGGTCAAGATCCAATCACGGTGCTAGGATTTCTCGCGCGCTTCAAGATGGCCTGCGACCACAATGGGGTCAGCGAAGGCGCGGCCGTATGGTGTTTCCAGTTTTATTTGACTGGGCAGGCTCACGCCTTGCTCCAGTCCAGGCTACACGGGAACACCATGGCGGTCGATGCGGAGCAGCGCGATATGCTCGAAACCTACGCGGAAGTTGTTAACTTTTTATTGCGCACGTACGCGACTGACGAAGTTATTTCCGAAGCGGTCGGTGATGTCACCTCCTTCCGTCAGAGCTCTAATATGACGGAGGAGGTGTACAGTAACCAGTTGTGGGACAAGGCGTTGCGCTGCGGAACCGTATTTTCGGACAGGCGCCTGAAGTCCCTTTTTGTTGAGGGACTTCTGCCAGCGACGTGCGCGCAGGTGCGGAATTATCTCGCGACGCATCCGGGCGTGGACTACCAAGCGGTGGCACGCTACGCGCAAGCGATAGGCGAGACGCACCGCTCGGCTCGAAGACAGGCGACCTCGCTCGCGTCGCCTCAAGCACCGTCCGATTCGGTGAGAAGATTCACGCGCAACGCGCGGACAAGACCCGTGCTGTCGGTCGAGTCCCTGTCTGAACTCCCGACAGCGCGCGGAACCGAAACGGAGGAGATACTGGCGGTGACGGACCAGTCCGCGACGCCGAGCTCGCTTAGCTCGCCGCCGACTAGCTACCATCCGTCCCCTGCCTCGTCCCCGGCGGGCGCGCCGATGGCGCCCGCCCAACACGGTGACGCGCGCGCACATCCGTACGGAAGGCCAGTACAGAACCAGCGGGTCCGGTTCTTCAACCAAGGATTACCGGGACCCCCGCCGTGCCGGTTCTGTCTGGACCTGACCCACCGACAGGAGCAATGTCCTGTGGTGGCGGATAGCGCGCTGCGTTCGAAGCTTTTGCAGGCCCGCGAGGCCAATTATCAAAAGCTTCGGATCCGTCAAGGTCTCCGCCCGGGTTCGCCGTTCGAGCGCCAACCGCCGACCGCGTGGCGAAATTCGCGTGCGCAGGCTCCCACGGGCATCAACGTGGTCGAGCCGCGCGAGGCCGTCCAATCGGAAGAACCCGCGCTACCGCTGACGGACGAGGGGCCCGAGGACCTTGGGTTGACGGGGGAAGCCGGGGAGGACGCGTAGAGGCGTCGACGATCCTCCCCGTGCCAAGCCTCAATAAACAAGGCACCCCGTCGACCGCTTCGGTACGCGCGCAATCGCAGAGCCGAACGGACGAAGCGGCAATTTGCTTCTTCAAGAAGCAGAATTATAAGGTCACCGCAACGGTCGGACGACGACGCGCGATGATGCGCGCCATCACGCCGGTTCTAGATTCGGGCGCCGGCCCGAATCTAATCCACCTACGCTGTGTGGCAGAACCGTGGCGCGCTGCCATCCAGTCCGCGCGGAGCCCGCCGCTCATCGACGCTTCGAATAGGTCGATGAAGGCCCTCGGCGAGCTCAAACTGTACGTCCGGATTGGTGAGTTCGTCGCGCGCGTGCCGTTCTTGGTCGTCACCAACCTCGCGGTGGACTGTATCCTCGGGACCACGTTCCTGGATCGCCACGTGAAGGCGATCCTGCCACCGCAGAGGAAGGTGCTGTTCCATCATGCGGCGCCCGTAGCGCTGACGGGAGTCACGCCCTCGAGGCACGACCGCAAGATGGCCTCGAGGGGACCGTCGCAGCAGCTCCCGCAGGAGGAAAATTCGGCCGACCGGAAGCGCGCGCAGTTCCCGACGAACGTACCGTCACGGAAAATTCGCGTGGTCAAGGGGGTCACGATACCCCCGATGACCCAAGCGATGGTACGCGTCGCAACACCGGTTGGGGGGCTTTGCTTCCTGCAAAACCACCCCAAAACGGCGCATAAGAATTTATGCCTGATGGCCCAGGGGGTCATGGACCTCTTCCCGGGCGAGCCGTTTACGGTGCTTGTTAGCAACTTCGGAAACCGCGCGGCCCACGTCCCCAAGCATACCGTTGTTGGCCTCGCGTTGCCATCCCCCACACACATCCTGACACTTGGCGTGCCGGTCCCCGGAGAGGCCGACGCTAAGGAAGGGGGAGGGAACAAAAATAATTCCTCGACCGCTACGGAGGAACAGGCGCGACGCGAACAACCAGTTACGGCCGAAGGCAGGATTAATTCCTCACCCGCGGGGGAATGTGCGCGACGAGAAGGACCCGTTACGGACGATGGCAGAATTAAATCCACCACCGCTACGGGAGGAGGCGCGCGACGAGAAGAACCGGAAACGGACGAAGCCCACAGTGGCAATCCCGCTAACGCGAATGAGCGGACCGATACGGACGCGGAGAAGACCCGCTCGTGGGAAGAAGACGTCCATATTGGTGCAGAAGACAGTACCGTCCGGTCGGAAATTATGGACATGCTGTCCGAGTTCAAGGACATGTGGTCCGGCCACTTGGGTAAGATCGATGCTACGAAGCATCGCATCGAGCTGAAGCCCGGTGCGAAGCCGATCTACCAAGCACCCTACCGAGCCGGACCCATCGCGCGCGAGAAGGAGAAGAAGGAAATCGACCGCATGCTGCACGCGGGAGTCATCGAACCGACATCGGCCGAGTGGGCGAGCCCCGTGGTCTTCGTCCCTAAAAAGGACGGGACCATGCGGTTCTGCGTGGACTATCGCAAGCTAAACGCCGTTACGGTTCGCGACTCCTACCCACTACCGCGCATGGACGAATGTATCGACTCGCTCGGCGATGCCACTGTCTTTACCACGCTAGACTGTAATAGCGGGTATTGGCAGGTGGAGATCGCCGAGGAGGACCGTGATAAAACGACGTTCGCGTCGCATTCGGGCCTCTACCGTTTTCTACGCATGCCGTTCGGTCTCAAAAACGCGCCCGCGACATTTCAACGAGCGGTCGACATCATCCTGTCCCGCGTGAAATGGGAGACCGCGTTGGTCTACCTCGATGACGTCATTGTCTACTCGCGAACCGTTACGGAACATATGGCACACGTGCGCGAGGTACTACGGCTTCTACATACCGCGGGCGTGTCGCTAAAATTGGCGAAGTGCGCGTTTTTCGACACCTCCGTAACCTATCTCGGGCACGTCATTCGTCCGGGACGGTTGGAGGTGGAGCGACGCAACGTCATCGCGATCGAGCGCGCGCGCGCGCCTACGAACCAAACGGAACTGCGATCCTTTCTCGGGATGTGCAACGTGTACCGGCGGTTTGTGCAAGGATTCGCGAAGATCGCCACGCCGCTGAATAAGAAGACCGGCAAGAATCAGCCCTACGAGTTCGAGATCTTAACCGATGCGGAATACGCGGCGTTTGAGGAATTGAAGCGGCGCCTCGTGTCGCCGCCAATCCTCGCGCTACCCCGCTACGGACGGAAATATACGCTGGACACCGACGCGTGCGGACACCAAGTGGGTTGCGCCCTTCTACAGGAGCAACCCGATGGAGGTACTCGACCGATCGGATATTGGAGTCGTGCGTTGACCGACGCGGAGCGCAATTATACGACTACCGAAAAGGAATGCTTGGCCGTAGTGTGGAGCATCCTCACCCTACGGCCGTACCTATACGGAAGCGCGTTCAACCTTCGCACGGATCACGAGGCCCTACGCTGGGTCCTCAATTTAGCGGACAGTTCCGGTCGGCTCGCTCGCTGGCGCCTGCGCTTGGCGGAGTACGACTACGAGGTACAGTACCGCCCAGGCGTCAAGCACCAACTCGCGGACGGCGTATCGCGCTTACGTACCGATGGAGGAGACACCGAACCGGTCGATGATGAGGTCCCGTGCTTCGCGGTCCAGTACGAAGAGGGCAGCGAGGCCCTCCTGGACAATGTGCACTGGGACCCGCCGCAAGACCGCCCGGACGGTTGTCACACGCTCGCGATAACTCCCGAGGAACGCGACGCTGCGTCCATCTCGGTTGAGGAATTTATACGCGAACAAGCTGAGGACGCCTTCTGTCGCTTCGCCGCGGAAACCGTCGGGACGCCGAACTCGAAGTTCGACATCGACCGCTACGGATTTCTCGTGAGGACGTCCCCGCTGGACGGGACCCTGCAGCGCGTGGTACCGACTCGGTTGCGCCCCCGGGTACTGTACCTGGCACACCATCCGAGGTTGGCAGGTCACCCGGGAGCGACGCGTATGTACTACACCCTTCGCAGGGAGTACTACTGGCCACACATGGCCAGCGACGCGTTTTCGACCGTACGGAATTGCACCTCGTGTGCTGCGACCCGCGGGACGCTTGTCAAGAACCAAAAGGATCTCAAGCTGTTCCCAGCGGCGGGCCCCTTGGAGTTTGTCGCGATGGACCTCCTGGGGCCCCTGCCCAAGACCGCGCACGGAAACCAACACGTGTTGGTAATTACCGACCGGTTCTCCAAGCTAACGCGCAGTATCCCGCTCCGGACCACAACCGCTTCGGTCGTCGCAAACGCGTTTTTAGACAACTGGGTCTACGTCTACGGAGCGCCGCGCTACGTACTAACCGACAATGGCCCCCAGTTCGCTGCGAAATTCTTCGACGCGGTATGCGCCCTCCTGGGGGTGCGGCATTATCTCACGACAGCCTACCACCCCCAGTCGAATGGGCAGACCGAACGGTTCAATCGCACGCTGGTGCAACGCCTCCGGCACTACGTGGAGGAGCACCAGCGCGATTGGGACGACTACGTGCAACCGCTGACCTTCGCGTACAATACGCAGGTCCACCGGTCGACGGAGACGACTCCGTTCGACCTGGTGTTAACGCGGCCACCGTCCGGTTTGATTCTCCCCGGTACTGTGCCGCAGGACGCGGGGACCCATCGAGAGGACCCGCGGACCCCGGTGCAGTACAAGCGCGCCACGCTGCGCAAGCTTCGCGACGCTCTCGACCGCGCTCGGACGAAATTATCCGCATCGCAAAAGCGGTACAAGGACGATTTTGACAAGAAGGTCCGCTTCCGTCCGGTCGTTGTGGCGGGCCAGTGCGGCTAGGTTGAGCG